>NC_064428.1:41579146-41756646 GCF_023375975.1 Astyanax mexicanus | reverse complement strand
TTATTAATAGATACTGAATCGTGTATAATAGTACTGAGTCGTGTATAATAGATACTGAATCGTGTATAATAGATACTGAATCGTGTATAATAGATACTGAATCGTTTATAATAGATACTGAATCGTGTATAATAGATACTGAATCGTGTATAATAGATACTGAATCGTGTATAATAGTACTGACTTGTTTATAATTGATACTGAATCGTTATTAATAGATACTGAATCGTTTATAATAGTACTGAATCGTTTATAATAGATACTGAATCGTTATTAATAGATACTGAATCGTGTATAAAAGAAACTGAATCATTTATAATAGATACAGAATCGTTTATAATAGATACAGAATCGTTTATAATAGATACTGAATCGTTTATAATAGTACTGAATCGTTTATAATTGATACTGAATCGTTTATAATAGATACGGAATCGTTTATAATAGATTCTGAATCGTTATTAATAGATACTGAATCGTTTATAATAGTATTGAATCGTTTATAATTGATACTGAATCGTTATTCCTGTTCCAGTTCCAGGACTGAGCCGGTCTCTGGGGTTCCAGCCGAAGATGCCTCGGTTCCGGATGGTCCACAGCTTCCTGTTCTACCTGCTGTATGATCATCCAATCAGACAACGGCGAATTGATGACTCCTCCCACACCTCTGACCCTGACTTGACCCCCCACACTGTGACCGTGACCCCTGACCCTGAGCTCACCTCCACCGCCCCCTCCACCAGCGCCGAGGGGGAGGGGCAGAGCGAGGGTCTGCAGATACCTGCTGAGGACGAGTTCACCGGTACGGCACCACACCGAGTACAGATAGTAGTAATAATACTACACTATACTGCTAAACGTCTTCTCTGATATGACCAATCACGCTTCTCCATCTGGTAATCTGATGGACGAGTCTGAGTCTGGTTGACAGGAGAACAGTACTTGTCTGACTGCTTTGTGCTGAGTGTAAAGTTTGGTAGAGGGGGGATCAGTATTATAGTGTAGGGTTTAGCTCCGCCTCTTAATTCTTCAGCAGTCCAAAGATCAAAGAGATTTTAGACAATTTCAAGCTCTCAAATCTGCATGAAGACATGGATGAGCTTGAGCTGGTGAGTTTGGTGTGGAAGAACCTGATTGGTCTGCACAGAGTCCTGGAATCAACCTGATAGAACACCTTTGGGAGGGATTAGAGTAGAAACTGTGAGCCAGACCTTCTCACCAATTTAAAGGTGAAAAATGGTAAAACTGAAACTGAACAGTTGAAGTTGTTATAGCTGTACAGGTTGGAGATATTATGATATTAAACCCTATGGATTATGAATAGGAAGTTCATAAGCGACTGAAAGCTAATGAGCGAATCATTTTGGCAGTACAGTGTATTTAGGTATTTAATATTTGTTTATATACAGGGTTTATACAGTCATTAAAAAACTGGAAAAGTCATGGAATTTGAAAATAGACCTTTTTCCAGGCTTGGATAAGTTTTGGAAAAATAAAAATACTCAAAGTTTTGGAAAAGTCATGGAAATTTGAGCTACGATGAAGAAAATATATTTTGAGATATGAGGAATTCAAATACATCGAGTTTATTTAGTAATTTAGCTTCTAAACAACGAAGCTCTCAGGATCTGACACTCATGTTATTATTAAAGGTTGTGTGTCAGATTAATTTTAGACCTACTATAATCAATTTTAATTAAATTTTAGTTGATTTTTATGTTTTAGTGTTCACGTCTGCACTGATGTTTTAAAAATCGCATGGTCATTAAAATGTGCATTGAATGCATTGAAAAGTCATGAAAAATCATGGAAACTGAATGGCTTCAAAGTGTATGAACCCTGTAAATATCATGTATATATGTGTATGTATATGTATAATATATGTGTGTGTGTGTGTGTGTGTGCAGTGTATGTGAACGAGCTGAGCTGGAAGAGGTTTATCCCCCCGCTGCCGGTACACAGGGATTTTGGTGATGGGTGGGCGTTAACCAGCGACGTTCTGATCTCACTTCCTCTCAGCGTCTACGTCCAGGTCATCCAGATCAACTACAAGGTGATTAACAAATAGCTTTATTTTAACGTAACTTTCACTGAGTTATGGACCCCATTCCCGCCACCTAAAAAAAATAAATAATCCAGCAAAATGTTTTTTTTATTATTATTAAGTAAACTGCTATCTCAATATTTTGAGATACTAAGTCAATATTTTGAGATACTATCTCAATATTTTGAGATACTAAGTCAATATTTTGAGATACTATCTCAATATTTTGAGATACTAAGTCAATATTTTGAGATACTATCTCAATATTTTGAGATACTAGTAGGCTGTACAGAGACAGAAGCAGGTGAGACAAAGATGCAAAATGGAAACTATCATTGAGGACTACTTCAGACGTGGATTCACAAATCATGAAATATTGGAACTTTTAGAGGAATCACACAATATCAAAATAAGCCTCCGGATCTTGGACGAGGCTGAAGTTAGCTTCTTATTCGCCAGTGTCTTATTCAGATTTCCGTTCCACCTTAAATGCTGGCTGAACATTCATGCGGCCGCCTGTAGATGTCGCATTTTAACAGTAAAAAACAGCATGTAAGCAAAGTGCTGTGAAAACGCTCTGAATAAAGGGGAGAACACAATGCGAGGGACAGAGTTTAACTCTGAGTGAAATATAATGTAAATAAAATTAAATATGAATTAAAACGTTATTGCTCTCACTTTTGGCCTAATTCCCAGGTCATTATCTACAGGTGGCCGCATGTATATTCAGCCAGCATTTAAGGTATCTCAAAATATTGACTTAGTATCTAAAAATATTGACTTAGTATCTCAAAATATTGACTTAGTATCTAAAAATATTGACTTAGTATCTCAAAATATTGACTTAGTATCTCAAAATATTGAGATAGTATCTCAAAATATTGACTTAGTATCTCAAAATATTGACTTAGTATCTCAAAATATTGAGATAGTATCTCAAAATATTGAGATAGTATCTCAAAATATTGACTTAGTATCTAAAAATATTGACTTAGTATCTCAAAATATTGAGATAGTATCTCAAAATATTGAGATAGTATCTCAAAATATTGACTTAGTATCTCAAAATATTGAGATAGTATCTCAAAATATTGAGATAGTATCTCAAAATATTGACTTAGTATCTCAAAATATTGAGATAGTATCTCAAAATATTGAGATAGTATCTCAAAATATTGACTTAGTATCTCAAAATATTAACTTAGTATCTCAAAATATTGAGATAGTATCTCAAAATATTGACTTAGTATCTCAAAATATTGAGATAGCAATTTACTTAATAATAATAAAAAAAAATTGCTGGAGTATTTTTATTTTTTAGGTGGCGGGAATGGGCTTCCATACTGAGTGACATACTGAATATATATCTGTTTATTGGTGTGTATATATACTATAAGGCACAACGGATTATAAGTCGCATTAAGCAACACTAGTAAGGATGCCTAAATCAAAGTGAACAAGGGTGTCGCCGTGTTTCACTTACATTTGGGTGAGTAAAGCGCTTCCGTTTATTTACAGTAAGCTTAGATTTCCAATATTTAGTCTTAAGAGTGATTTTTCACTGAAGTTTCTCCAGCATTAGCATTAGCTGCTAACCGAAACACTAGTGGGACGTAAATGGCGGTATATAGAATGGCACTAGTCTGAGGAACCCTCAGTGTGAACGGTGAAAGAGCTAGCGCTGAGGTTAGTGGCTAATGCTAATGCTAATAACTCTGTACTTCAGTAGAGTGGATTTACTGCTTCTTGATACCTGACTGGTAGAATTCATACACAAGGAGCACCGACGCTTTTGGGAAAATTAAAGGATTTTAAGTGCACCTTATAGTCCGAAAAATATGATAAATATGAACTTACACTATACAGCTCTGTAGAAAAATAAGATTTCACTTAAAAATGATGAGTTTCTTTGATTTTACCAAATTAAAAACCTCTGGAATATAATCAAGAGGAAGATGGATGATCACAAACCATCGAACCACCAAACTGAACTGCTTGAATTTTTACACCAGGAGTAAAGCAGCATAAAGTTATCCAAAAGCAGTGTGTAAGACTGGTGGAGGAGAACATGATGCCCAGATGCATGAAAAAAACTGTGATTAAAAACAAACCAGGGTTATTCCACCAAATATTGATTATTTCTGAACTCTTAAAACTTTATGAATATGAACTTGTTTTCTTTGCATTATTTGAGGTCTGAAAGCTCTGCATCTTTTTTTATTGTTATTTCAGGGATTTTTCGTTTTCTGCACATAAATGCTCTAAATGTTTAGAATATGCAAACAGAAACCTATAAATAGCAAAATCAGAGAAACTGATTCAGAAACTGAAGTGATCTCTTCATTTTTTCAAGGCTGTGTCTAAATCCAACTGTTTGATAAATATCTGCCTTTTAATATAAATGAATAGATATAAGATAAGATAGTAATTTGTTAAAAATGTAGTGAATAAGTGTAATTAACTAGTGTGTGTGTGTGTGTGTGTGTGTGTGTGTGTGTGTGTGTAGGTGGAGGGGTTGGAGGAGTTTCTGAATGATCCAGTGAAGCAGCATTACCTCATAAAGTTCCTCCCGTCCGACATCAAAACCCAGCTGCTGCACCGCCGGTCCGTCACCACGCTACACTAGCGCCCCCTACAGGACCTGTTACTGTTACAGTCTGATCAACCCTGAGATAACTGCGCTAACACAAAACAGCTCAGGCTAACACTAGCTAACTCTGTTCAACTCTGTTAGTTCAAAATACATAGGTGTAGCGAACTGTGCTAACTGAAACCGTATAGCTAACAGTAAATAAATTAGCAGAAGATACCCACAACTCCGCACGGAAACTAAAGCTGTGTATTGGCGAGTAAAAGAGTTAAAGAAAAGTTTACTTTTCATCCAATCAGAACAGTGGATTCTAACAACAGAGTAAACACTGCTATCCAGTGGGCGATTATTACCCACTTCTGACACCAATCTTTACATCTAAATGTATGTATACATGGAATATCAGTATTGTGGTTTTGAAGATCAGTAGGCTACAGTATTGTAAAATAAATATATTTAATATAATTTTTAGACATCCCTAGAGTAAATATAGATTTATTTATTGTTTGTTTCCGGTGTTTTATATATGAATATTACACACAGTTTAATATGACAGATTTTCATTGATATTGATGATAATGATGATGATCTTGTTTCTGCATGAACAGGAAGTATTTCTACAGTTTTTATGAGAATATGCAGAGGCTTTGTTTCATGGGTCTCCTGCAGTTCGGACCTGTGGAGAAGTTCATGGATAAAGATCAGGTGACTCTTTTATACCAGTAATTTATAGCTTATTCTGCCTAATAAAATTCCTATCAAACAGTTTTAAAAGAAAATATCTTCCTCTGTCTAACTCTAAATATTGCATTTTATTGACTTTGACTATTTTGTCAAACCAGTTATCTGTAGTTGTTCCAGTAATTTGATTTATTCTAGCATTGATACGAGAAAATTCCAGCTAATTCTGCCCCCTAATTCCTAAACCTACGATTCCCAACACTGGCAAACTGTGTGAAATAATTGTAGCAATTGTTTTTTAATTCTGATAAATGAAACTGAATATCGTTTCTCCACATCAGGGCTTTTTTTACCTGAAGAAACATGCAACCATCGTGGACACCACCGTCTGTGAGCCGCATTATAACCTGGCCATAGAGACGCGTCCGTTCGACCGACGCCGATACACCTTCAACAGCCTGCAGGACGTGGAGAACTACTGGTTCGACCTGCTGTGTGTCTGCCTCAACACACCTTTAGGTAACACACATAACTATCTGTTTTACAGCACTACTGAGGTAAATGTATGATTAGAATAGTATTACTGAGGTAAGTATATGATTAGAATAGTATTACTGAGGTAAATATATGATTAGAATAGTATTACTGAGGTAAATATATTATTATAATAGTATTTCTGAGGTAAGTAAATGATAAGAATAGTATTACTGAGGTAAATATATGATTAGAATAGTATTACTGAGGTAAGTATATGATTAGAATAGTATTTCTGAGGTAAGTAAATGATAAGAATAGTATTACTGAGGTAAATATATGATTAGAATAGTATTACTGAGGTGAATATATGATTAGAATAGTATTACTGAGGTGAATATATGATTAGAATAGTATTACTGAGGTAAATATATGATTAGAATAGTATTACTGAGGTAAGTAAATGATAAGAATAGTATTACTGAGGTAAATATATGATTAGAATAGTATTACTGAGGTAAGTAAATGATAAGAATAGTATTACTGAGGTAAATATATGATTAGAATAGTATTTCTGAGGTAAGTAAATGATAAGAATAGTATTACTGAGGTAAATATATGATTAGAATAGTATTACTGAGGTGAATATATGATTAGAATAGTATTACTGAGGTGAATATATGATTAGAATAGTATTACTGAGGTAAGTATATGATTAGAATAGTATTACTGAGGTGAATATATGATTAGAATAGTATTACTGAGGTAAATATATTATTAGAATAGTATTTCTGAGGTAAGTAAATGATAAGAATAGTATTACTGAGGTAAATATATGATTAAAATACTATTACTGAGGTGAATATATGATTAGAATAGTATTACTGAGGTAAATATATGATTAGAATAGTATTACTGAGGTAAATATATGATTTGAATAGAATTACTGAGGTAAATGTATGGTTAGAATAGCACTACTGAGTTAAATCTATTATAAGAACAGCACTATTGAGGTAAATCTATGATTAGAATAGCATTACTGAGGTAAATGTATGATTAGAATAGCATTACTGAGGTCAATTTACAATTAGAGTAGTGTTACTGAGGTAAATGTGTGATTAGAATAGTATTACTGAAGTAAATGTATTATTAGAATAGTATTACTGAGGTAAATATATTATTATAATAGTATTTCTGAGGTAAATATATGATTTGAATAGAAATATTGACATACTTGTATGATTAGAATAGCATTACTGAGGTCAATTTATGATTAAAGTAGTATAATTGAGGTAAATGTATGATTAGAATAGTATTTCTGAGGTAAATATATGATCAGAATAGTATTACTGAGGTAAATATATTATTATAATAGTATTTCTGAGGTAAATATATGATTTGAATAGTATTACTGAGGTAAATATATTATTATAATAGTATTTCTGAGGTAAATATATGATTTGAATAGAAATATTGACATACTTGTATGATTAGAATAGCATTACTGAGGTAAATATATGCTTAGAACAGCACGGCTAATTTTTAACACTACTAATTCTGAATGTACTGTTTGTATCAGGTGTGATTCGTCCTCGGTCTCGGGGTGAGGACAGGGAAGCAGATGAGCAGGATGTTACAGCAGGACCGATACGATACGAGAGTCTGCAGTACACCCTGAGGTGAGAGTTTACCTCTTTACTTTAACGTTTGTTTATTCGTTTGTTTACATGTTTACTCTTCTTATGTGTGATGTAACGCTCTGTGATTGGCTGATCAGGGGCAGTTGTGAGGTGATGGATGACGGCGTAACCCCTGGCGATGGGCAGGGGGCGGGGGGACTCGACTCCACCTTCTTTAGTCACCTTAAACGCAATTGGCTGTGGACCACACACCTGCTCAACAAACCTAAACGGGTAACACACACTCACACTGTAATTTACTACAATAGCTTTATTACAGGAATACTGTGTTAATGTTATAAAAGCTGTATATGTTGTTATGTATTGTAGGTGCTATATTTATTATATGTTTATGTACTCGTTCTCCAGGCTGAAAGTCAGACGGTGCGTTTGAGGAACTTCCTGTCCAAACACACCTACCCCAAATCAGTGTGTGCAGGTCAGTACACACACTATATTATATATATATTTCACATGGAGTCAAAATAATGTTTAATTTCGTCATCTTGGTTTTTGTGTCTCCATAAGTGTCTAAACAAAACAGATTTGCTCACTATAGGATATATACTATATTTTACACACTTATTGCAGGTGTTAAGTACACTTAGTGTTTAAAACGCAACTAAAATCATACTTATATCTAAATTATTATCATTCAATGTCTTATTCTTTAATAGAAGTAATTTTAAAACATTTCTATTGGTCAATTAATCATGAACCTTTGATACAATGTTAAAAAACAACGGACAGATTCACTGTATGACGAGCAAAAGTATAAGAACGCTAAAATTACAGATACATGATTATCAACATTATTGTCATCACTTACGCTACTAAAGGTAACTCCGTACCTGTTCCTCTGACAGCGATTCAGGGCGGCGTGGGCACCGGTCTGGCTCCCCCTGTAGTTCAGGAGGAGGAGGTGCAGGTGGGGGTGGAGTCGAGCTCCAGGAATCAGCAGGTACGAGGGGGGAGGAAGCTGAAACGCAAGAGGCAGAAAAAAGAAAGCAGCAAACCGCCGTCCAAGAAGAAGAGGAAAGGTAACCCTCGATTAACGACCCATCCATACCTGTATCTTCTTCACTTTTACTCTGGAGTTACGAGGTTTTTGTGTGCAGTGGCCAGTGTGAGGAAGCGGACGCCGTGTCAGGATGAGACCGACCGTAACGCACTGATGCGCATGACCAGACAGAGGGTCACCTGGTCTCACCTGGAGGACAGTATACTGATGCTGTGCAGAGTGGCCAGCCACTTCCTCAACCGCAAGGTACCCCGACACACCACCACCACTAGGGGCGTTAGTAGAACAAAACATTACCCGAAAGTCGTTTCTATTGCAGTACATTGTTATCGTTGCGATTCTTCACTTATCACTGATCTCGCGTGTAAAGCCGGTGTTGTGCTGAATTCAACACCCCCGCCAGGAAAAGCACCACCTCTCGGGATCGTGCACCCACGTCTTCTTGACTTTAACTTTATGTAAAAAAAAAAGGAAATACCCAAATACTGTTCTAAGCTACACTGAGAACTCTTAAAGAAATAAGGAAAAAAGAAACGCATCACCTGCAGCCTCTCCCGAGAGGGGGTGCTGAATTCAGAACCATAGTATAGTGTCTAAATCTGCACCCCCGCCATGATAAGCACCCCCCCTCGGCAGCACGTATTCAGGAAAAAAATGAAGATAATTGCTTAATCTAGCTTTACTTAGAAACGCTCTTCCGAGAGGTGGAGACAAATCCACCTAAATCCACATAAATCTCGGACCATACGCCATATTCACTCATTAATCCAAATCACTGAACTCAGGTGTTCCTGAATCTCTTCCGTTTCCACAGGTGTTTAATAATAAAAGCAGCAGCTAGGCATGCTGGGACTGCTTCTACAAACATTAAAATAAACCTAAATTAAAAAATAAAGCCCTGAATATCAGCAGATTCCACAGTTAAATCACCTGTTTTAAGCGATGTAGACTGAGCTGAAGAGCCTAGTTTGCTGGAATTTCAGGATAAAAGTTCTAAAACCAGATAATGCTAATACATAATTAACTAACATAAATAGCTAACTTATACATTATTAAGAACATTCAGACATTACGTTTGGAATTCTGTCTTAAGTATTGTAAAACTTCACCGCAGGCGTGAAGTACGCTCCTTTTAAGTGTTAAAAACACGCCCAGAATCAGAATTTATTTCTAAATTATTTTCATTTAATGTCTTATTCTTTAATACAACTAGTCTTAGAGCATTTCTATTGGTCCTTTTAACATGAAACAAACAATGTAAAGAATCACTCTTCTCCGTCTGGAAATCCAGGCAGTCCAGGTTTGGCAGTTAGAGAAACGTTACTTGTCTGACTGCATTGGGTGAAAAGTTTGGTTGAGGGGGGATCATTTGCAGGGTTGTTTTCAGGAGTTGAGCTCGGCCCTTAAGTTCCTGTGAAAGAAACTCATCATTCTTCAGTAGAACAAGAGATTCTGGACAATTTTATGCTCCCAACTTTGCGGGAACAGTTTGGGGGACGCCCCCTTCCTGTTTCAACATGACTATATGAAGACAAGGATGAGCGTTTAAGTTTGGAATGGAAGAACTTGACTGGCCTGCATAGAGTCCTGACCTTAACCTGATAGAACAGCTTTCTATGTATAAATTAATTTATTTTATTGTGTTTTTGTGTAGATAAAGAAGCCGTTTGTGGCGTGGAACGTGGTACGTGATATTCTCCACGCTGAGCTCGAACTGTCACTGGATAAAACCTCACTGTCGGTTGGACGCCGTTCTCGATACATCATGAAGAACCCTCAGACTCAACTCAACTACAGGTAAACTATACAGTACTCTAGAACCAAGATCATGTACAGGCAAAGACAGGATGTTCTAGAACTCAGATTAACTATATATTATATATTATATATTCTATATATTCTACACTATACTCTAGAACCCAGACTTGGCTTGTTGCCAGCTGAAGTAAACAAGCTGTACAGGACTAGTGTAGTTACATTAGCTGAGCTTTAGCTTAGCTTTAGTAGCTTTAATCTCACCTGTGATCTACTGTAGCTTTAATTGGTTCCATACAGCTTTAATTTAGTTTAATGTAAAACTGTCTGAATACTTTTTGGGTTGTGAGCAAAAAAAGATTGAATTTCAAAGTAAAAGTCCTCTGTGTGCAGTGATGTCAGTAACTCTAATCTGACCCTTTTTTTCAGTAACGAGTAATCTAACGCGTTACTATTTCTAATCCAGTAATCAGATTAAAGTTACTTATTTAAGTCACTGTGCGTTACTCTCTCTCTCTCTCTCTCTCCACCTCATCTCCTCCACACACACACACACACACACTGCTCCCTTACCCATTCCCCCTCCGCTCTTCCCCAATCACACGCGTCTCGCTTTCTCCCCTGTCTCTCTCTCTCTCTCGCGCTCGGCGTGTCTTTAGTTTCCGCCCGTTTTCGTTTTCCGCCAGTTCTCGGGCTCCCTATCTCTTTATTAAAGCGTTTTTTTGCGGCCGCGTCCCAATTCACTAGCCAGGCCAGCGGTCTGCCACAAATTTGATTGGCAGAGGAGAGCATTTAAAGATTTTACACCACACGTGATTGGAAGTTCACTGTGGCGCAGAGCGCACACACCGTAAAGACAAGAAAAGTTCCGGTGCTTTAAATGAACACTGTCAGAATTAAATCCTTCTCAGTAGTTGGGTCCGGTATGGGTCCGTATTGGACAACGTCTGGGTCCGGACCTGGACCGCAGTCTGCAAATATGTGATCCCTGGTCTAGACCATATACACGGTTCTGTTTTATAAAACCACTCCTTGCTGCCCTGCAGAGAACAACAAGTTCAATGTTCAGTTTTACAGTGTTAAATATGTCAGGTCAAGAAAGACTTTCTTTATTTTATATATTTTTTTATAAAAACAAGTATTTATGTTTAGTAAAATCAAGAAAGACCATATTTTATTTTTTATAAAACAAATATTTATGTTAAGTTATTTTTTTAATTTTTATAAAAAAAAAACTTATTTTTTTAGGAAATAGTTCAACTGAATAGAGATAAATTGTTGCTGTTAAAAATGCATTTTCCAATAAAGGGAGTTTTGGTAAAACTGGTTATAATGTTTATGTTAAGGCGGCGGGAGGTGGTGTCTGCAGCTGCTGAAAGTAACTAATAAAGTAACTTGTAAAGTAACTTAGTTACTTTTAAAATCAAGTAATCCATGAAGTAACTAAGTTACTTCTTAAAGGAGTAATTAGTGATCAGTAATCTGATTACTTTTTCAACGTAACTATACCATCACTGCCTGTGTGTGTGTGTGTGTGTGTGTGTGTGTGTGTGTGTGTGTGTGTGTGTGTGTGTTTAGGATCTGCCTGGCTGAAGTGTATCAGGATAAAGCTCTGGTTGAGGAGTTCATGAACAAAACCAACAACTACGAAGATCCAAAGGTGAGTCCAGAATCTTATTGAGTGACTATTTTTTTAAACAGAATATATAATTTATATATTCTGACAGTAAAGTGTGTGTGTGTGTGTGTGTGTGTGTTCTGCAGGTGTGTGCTGAGGAGTTTAATGCGTTTGTAAGCGCTCTAAGGTCAAAGTTCAGCTCCAGCTACGGAGCCAGCGAGGTCATCATCCCCGACACCAAAGAGGAGCTTTTTAACAAGTAACACATTTATGCACATCTGTGTCAGCAACGGGTGTAAATTGAATTAGCTGAATATACTGCATTCTGTTCTGCTGTAACTCTATACTGTACTGTGTTCCAGGTTTAAAGTCTACATTATCGGAGAAGAACCGGCCCACAGAACCAAGGATGTTCTTAACAGGTGGGTTTACAATGTCGTTAGTCCCTATTAGGGGTGTATTCACAGGGTCCCGATTTGATTCAAAATCAGGCTAATTCTAAAGATCAATTTTAGTGTATATGAGGTGATATCGAATTATTCAAATGATGATTGATTTAAATCAAAGAATTGATTTTTTAAACACGCCCATACTCCCTATAGGCGTTCTTATAGTGTAGCTGTAAAGGGGGACTGACTCCACATTAATGCCTACAGGTTTAGAATGGGACGTTATAGAAGCTTCTGTATGTTTTCTAACACCTTATTTTTTGCACTAAAAGGTGCATTGGATTATAAGGCGCACTATGCGACACTAGTAAGGAACAATAGTGTCGTTATGTTTTACTTTTAAATTCAGCACATCTTGCCACTGCTAATGCTGCTCTATTAGTGCTGTTCAGGTTAGCAGCAGGGTACAGTCTGATTAATACTCGTCTCTGAGCAGTCAAAGAGCTAGCGCTTAGCGTGTTTATCAGCTAACGCTAATGCTACTCCAGCAGTGCTAGCCTTACTAGCTGCTAGCAGTACTTGAGTGGAGTGTCTTTACTGCTCCTTAATACCTGACTAGTAGAATTCATACATAAGGAGCACCGGATTATAAGGAGCTCTGATGAATTTTGGGAAAATTAAAGGATTTTAAGTGCACGTTATGGTGCAAAAAATACGGTACTTTTGTCCATCTAGTTAAGCTACAAAGGGGGACCGACTCCACACTAATGCTTATGGATTCAGAATGGGACTCCATAAAACAAATCCTATAGGTGTCGCCATTAGGGGTGGGCGATATGGCCCTAAAATATTATCACAATATTTCATGGTATTTTCGCGATAACGATACTCTTGATGATATAAATTAATGTTTTTTTTTTGTTTGTTTCTAGTAAATATAAAATGGGAAATGAGAACAGTGGGAATTTTTTCTTTTGCTAAAAACAATAAAAAAAAAAAAAAGTAGAACCCTGATGTAATAAATGGGGGTGGTGATATGGCACAATATTTTTAGGGTATAATATTGTTCACGGTATTCAAAGATGTCAAAAATGACATGTTTAGATGTGTTGTTCCACGTGTATAACCAGTCCTAATGTTTAACGCTTTTATAGCAGTAGTTACATTTCTGTGGTGATGATTTATTGATGATATTAATGTTATTAATGTTTTCAGTGTGGAGGACATTCACTCTCTGGTGCTGAATAATTTGATCCAGAGTACTCTCGTCCTCTCCAGCTCTCAGATGAAGAGCTGCCAGGCCTTCCAGGTACTTCTGATTATATAACAAGTAATAAGTAAAAAATACGACTTTATATACATCTTTCTAGCGTTACTGTTTGTCTTTGTATAAAATGAATTTATGTCATGTATAAATGATTAATTTATGTTTATATTTATTGTAATAATTCTGTATTTAACCACGGCCTCCCCCGTCAGTCCTTCTCCCTGTACAGCAGGTATAAGGCGGAGGTGTTGCAGCAGGTTTTTATCGACTGTAAGAAACGAGGGTTAGTTAACCGTCGCCGGGCCAATAAGATCCTCGGCCCCAAGAAGAACAGAGCCGTCCCCTTCATGCCCATGTCCTACCAGCTGTCCCAGCACTACTACAGGTACTGGACCTTCACAATCCTCCAGAAACAACAAGACCAAGTGTAGATTCTCTCCAGATTTGATCTAGTTTAATTCCAGATTCTCTGCAGATTTCCTCCAGTTTCATCCCAGATTCCCTTCAGATCCCTTCCAGATTTACTCCAGATTTTATCTAGTTTTCTTCCAGATTTCATCCAGATTTCCTCTAGTTTCCTTACAAGTTTCTTTCAGATTTCCTCCAGTTTCCTTCCAGATTTTATCTAGTTTCCTTCCTCATTCTCATCAGATTTCCTCTATTTTCCTTCAAGAATTCGTCCAGATTTCAATCTAGAGTTCATCTAATTTTCTTTCAGATTCCCTCCAGATTTCATGTAGTTTCTTCCAGATTTTCTCTAGTTTCCTTTTTAGATTTCCTCCAGTTTCCTTTCAGATTCCCTTCAGATTTCATCTAGTTTCCTACCAGTTTCCTTTCAAATTTCCTCTAGTTTCCTTCCAGATTCTTTCCATATTTAATCTAATTTCCTTTCAGATTTCCTGTAGTTTCCTTCCAGATTCCTTCCATATTTACTCTGATTTCCTATTAGATTCCCTCAAGATTTCATGTAGTTTCTTCCAGATTTCCTCTAGTTTCCTTTTTAGATTTCCTCCAGTTTCCTTTCAGATTCCCTTCAGATTTCATCTAGTTTCTTCCAGATTTTCTCTAGTTTCCTTTTTAGATTTCCTCTAGTTTCCTTTTTAGATTTCCTCCAGTTTCCTTTCAGATTCCCTTCAGATTTCATCTAGTTTCTTCCAGATTTTCTCTAGTTTCCTTTTTAGATTTCCTCTAGTTTCCTTTTTAGATTTCCTCCAGTTTCCTTTCAGATTCCCTTCAGATTTCATCTAGTTTCCTTCCAGTTTCTTTGCAGATTTCCTCTAGTTTCATCCCAAATTCCCTTCGGGTTCCTTCCAGATTCCCTTCAGATTTCTTGTAGTTTTCACGTAGATTGCTTGCAGATCTTCTGACCGACTGTAGATGCAAATACTTTCCCTAGCCCTCCTGCAGATCACCCAGTAGATACCCACAGATTCTCAGTAGATCACCTACCAATCCTTTTTGAGTCCCTCTTGAATTCCCTAGGCCTCACGTTTGCCCCTTGAAAATGTCCTACTTGATCACAAGTGGATCTTTTGTGGATCAATTAGAATCATCGAACATGACTCATATGCCCCCACAGATCACCCACAGGTTCTCAGAGGATCAATTTTAGGGCCCACTGTAGATCACCCATAGGTTACTTGGGAGTACGTCATGGATTCCCTGTAATCCCTGTGAATCCATTGCGTCCTTTTCTCCTCAGGTATTTCACCTGGCGATTCCCCAGCACTCTGTGTAACGAACTTTACGACCTGCTGGAGGCTCTTCGTGAGAAAGGAGGCGTGGACCGTCCCAACACCTTTTCCTTCCAGCGGGACAAAGAGGCAGAGACAGATGAGGGACGGCTTCAGAGCAAAGGAGATGGACTACAGCAGGACAATGCTCCTCTAGAACCTTTGGCGCCCCTTGGTGATAGAAAGGACTCTGTCTTAGCTCCTGTAGCGCCCCCTGATGATGAAAAGGACTCAGGAACTGTAGGTGTAGTCCCTCCAGGTGGTGTGGAGCATTCTGCGGTAGATCCTGAAGCACCACCTGGAAATGTAGAGGATTCTGTTGGAGATGCCCTTTTACCGCCCGTTGAAGACCCATTGAATGATGTTGCTATGGATCCTCTGACTCCCCCTACTGACATGGACGACATGCTGACGTTCCACATAGACGCTCCAGGAGGGGCGTCGCTCTGCTGCCTCTCGTTAATGACCCTGGGGCTGCTGACTGTGGATGTGTCGATACCACAGCAGGTCGTGGTTGTGGACAGTACGCTGGTGGACAACGATGTGGTAAAGAGGTAACACTGGTTGGATGTTAAGAGTTCTTTTGTAATTATAGGTTAATTATGGATGTTGATGTTATGATTTATGTCTCCAGCATCACTAAGGAGCTGGACGAGGACGATGAAGATGAAGGTGATTATGAACGGAGGGGACGTGTTGAGGTGAAGGCTCGGCAGGCTTCCCACACCAACTACCTGCTGATCAGAGGATACTTCGTCCCGGGAATCATCAGCCTGAGGAACATCAACTCCACCGACCACATCGCCATCAACTCCTGCACCGTGAGGATCAAACTCCGGCACACTCCCGCCCACACACTCTTCAAAGAGACCGGTGAGTCAATCGGTTTTATTTTGATTGTGTGTCTTCAAAATGTTTCAAACAGTTACAGTGTGACTACAAGATGTTTCAACCACAGTTAAAAAGAAATGTAGCATTAGCTAAAGCTAGAGTTAGCTTTTATGGGCTATTGTCAATTAGCCAAGTTAGCTAAAGTATGCTAATTTTGGAATATTTTAAGCAAGCATAAGCTATTTTCTGTTAGCAGTGTTAGCTAGTGTAAGCTAAGTGGTGGACGTAGATTATTTTTAGTATGGAAGCTATTTACAGTTAGCAGTGTTAGCTAGTGTAGGTTAGTGTCTATAAGCACAGTTAGCTAATGTAAGATTTTGTTACAGAGTTAGCTAGTGTAGGCTCTTTTCCGCTAATGTAGGCTTTAGTTAACAGGGTTTGTTTTTTAGTAAGCAGAGTTAGCTTATGTAGTTCCTTTTGTTAGCATTGTTGGCTAGTTTAGGTTGCTAGCATAGTTAGGTAGTGTTGTTTTTTTTGTTAGCAGAGTTAATTTTTGTAGGTATTTTAGTTAGCAGAGTTTACTAGTGTAGTTTGTTTAGCTTGCATAGTTATCTAGTGTAGGTTTTTTTTAATTAGCCTAGTTAATTACAATAGATTTTTTAGTAAGCAGACTTAGCTAGTGTAGGTTTCCTAGTTAGCATAGTTAGCTAGCATAGGCTGTTTTTAGTTAATTTAGTCAGCATACTTAGCTAGTGTAGATTTTTTTAGTCATCAGAGTTAGCTAATGTAGTTTTCTTTAGCTAGCTTTTGTAGGTTTTTTATTTACCAGTTAGCTAGTGTATTCTTTTAAGTGAGCATAGTTTGCTAACTCAAAAAATGTACATTAGCTTGTCAGCTATTGTATGCTGTTTTTAGTTACTATAGTTAGCTAATGTAGATTTTTTGTAGCTAGCATTATTAGCTAGTGTAGGCCATTTTTAGTCAGCAGATTTAGCATGAGTAGTTAGCTTTAATAAATGAAAATGTTTTTGGTTAACAGAATTAGCTTTTATTTATTTAGTAGAGTTAGCTTCTGAGGGCTGTCTTCAGTTAGCATGGTTATCCAGTGTTGTCATTAGCACCAGAAAACAATTTTGTTAGCATTAAATAATAATTAAACCTGTCTCTCTCTCTCTCTCTCTCTCTCAGATGGTGCGCTCTCATTGGTGACTCAATCGTCCACTCTATCATTACCGCCGTCGTTCTCTCGCCTGCTTAAGCAACGTAAAGGTGAATGTGGGCGGAGTTTTGTGGATCGGTGCGTGTCGGCGTTGGGTTACAGCAGTGCAGATGTGGAGGCGGTTCAGACCCTTAGGGCTGCTGTGCAGGAGTGGGCGGAGTTTGGTACTGAGAGACTTGAGCTGTGCAGGAGGTTTACTTACCTGGAGCAGCAGGAACACGGCAGGACCAGAACACTGCAGCAATACATACAGGTAAAAATAACACTACACTTAATACATACAGGTAAAAATAACACTACACTAATACATACAGGTTATAATTGCACTGAACCAATACATACAGATAAAAGACAGATCATATCACATGACCTATGTGTGTTCACCTGTAGGATATGATAGACGGCGAGGAGCTGTTGGAGGTTGGAGGTCTTTCTTCACGGTTGGTGTGTGTGAAGTCTAGCGCCCCCTGGCTTCTGAAGTGTCCCACGGAGGTGAACAAGGACATGTCCCAGAATCTCGCCCTCTCGAAGTCCCGGAAACGCAGCATGCCGTTCAGGAGCTCTCATTCACGTTTAAGTGGACTTCCTCCAACCAAGAGAGTTGCCAGAGAGACGGTTGCCTTGGAAAACATTGCCATGGCCATGTCCTCTAGTGTGTCTAATGTTTCTGGCACCTCTGAGTCTGGGACATCTACGCCTGGGTCCTCTGCGTCTGGGTTCTCTGCGTCTGGGTTCTCTGCACCTGGGACGTCTGCGCCTGGGACCTTTGCGCCTGAGACTTCAGCACCTGGGACATCTGCGTCTGGGACATCTGCGTCTGGGACCTCTGCGCCTGGGACCTCTATTCCTGGGACCTATGCGCCTGGGACATCTGCACCTGGGATATCTGTGCCTGGCACCTCTGCACCTGAGACCTCTGTTCCTGGGACAGTTGCTGCAAACACCAATGCTCCAAATGTTGCACTTAAGGAGGCCACCCTTGCTGAGGCTGGTGACATGGAGTCCACTGCACCAGGCACCATCACCCTGGAGACCACCACTCCTGCCAAGTGCGATGCCACAGAGACCCTTTCACCTGAAACTGTTGCGAAGTCCATTGCACCCAGGGTGGTTGTCACAGAGTCCACTGTTGCTGACTCTGCTGCCAATAAAGAAAATGTACCTGGTGCATGTATCACGGAGACCGCCCCTGCCCAGCCGGCCAAGGCAGATGCTGGACGAGACGCAACACATTCTTTAGCGACAGGTCAGTCCGAATCCAAAATGTGTTTTTTGGCTTTATATCAGTGTATGTGCATTCTTCACAAAGTGTCATTTGTATTAATCGAGATCTTTCTTTGTTCCTGTCACAGGTAATGGACGCGACGGTGAAGGTTCCAAGCAGGAAGAGTAAGTCTGGTTGTTTACGTAAGCTGTAAGGACGAGTCAAATGACCTGACAGTTTCAAGATGTTTCCTAATGTTGTATACCCTGTTCAGGCATAACATTGACCACCTCCATGTTGGAGCAACACAGGACAGAAAACCACCACAGAGCAGCTACTTTTTATTGTTATCTGGGTGGTGGGTGGTTACTTTCAGCACTGCAGTGATTAGCACTGATTAGCATGGTGGTGGTATATGAGGTGTTAGTTCTGGTACAAGTGCTGCTGGAGTTATTTGAACACCTAATTGCTCCGATGTGATTAGTGGAGTTGATCATAAAGTCTTATGTCAAGGGACAGCATGGGAAGATCCAAACTTGAGGTAAGTTGTGAGGTGTCATCTTGTGAGTGAGGTAAAGCACTGGCCGTTCGTTAGACTGTCCCAAAATAAATAGTTCTCGTAGTTGACCCGGGCAACATTTAAGACCTGAGCCCTTTTGACAAGGGTCGTATTGTCATTTCCGGCAGACTGCACTGTCTTCCAAATGACTCGGAGGCTTGCAGGGGCTCCTGGTCAACATTGGTGAACCCGAGGTCACCAGTGGTGATCCAAGGATGGTGGTCTAAGGCTCAGAGGGGGACCGACAGGTCTACTATGGCAAAACCAGAACAGAAATGTGTATGAAGCTGAATGTTGGGGTTTTTGGTCAGCCTTCGCCTATAATAGACATGCAAGTCCCAGAACTTGGGGACCTCGAAGTGAAGGAAGTAGGTGGTTTGGTTGGATAGATGCTGTTTTCTTTGCCATCATGTGGACAGCTGGGTGAATCTTTAAGGAACTCCTGCTACTTGTAACCTCATTTCCTGCTTCCAGTCCTTTCCTCCTCTATCCCACTATTTCCCTTGTTCTTTTTTTAGACCCTATCTAAACATGTTTTTGCTTTGGAATTCTATGTCCTCCATTGCTAAATGTACATCATTATTTCTAAGTCACTTTGGATTAAAGCGTCCAATGCTGTGTAATGTAATGTATACTTTGTGCACCTGTGAGAGATGCTTGAACGATAAGTCCAAACCCCAGTGACTCCTTGCAGAACTTGTACATGTTCAATACCACAGATTCCACCTTCAGAGGTCTTGTTGATGGAGTCAGTTTGGTGACAGGTACTCGTACTCACTACCGTGGTTCTCTCTCTCTCTCAGGGACTTGAGCTTTGTGGCTCGGCCGTGGCGGATCGTGGACGGTTCTCTGAACAGGCCGGTTTGTAAAGGGATGCTTGAGGCTTTACTCCTGCACATCATGACAAACCCCGCCATACCTGAACCTGCCCTGCTGAACCACTACAGCGGAGTCCTGCAGCCTGTGGTCATCCTCGACCTGCTGCAGGTAAGCATCCTGCACAGAGAGCCCACGTTACAAATCTGTTCACCGGCTATCCTTAATCAAGTGCTACACACCTTTTACACCCAAACATACCTTCTGAACCCCCTTAACTACTACTTCTATTATCCCATAGACCTGCTACACCCTAACACCTTTTCAGCAACTACACACTTACTTCAACTGGTACATTCGTTCCACACCAACCTCACCTGCTTCTGCTATATAAGACCCCTACACCTGTACTCATGTGCCAGACAGTCAGAGACACTGACAGAGATGTGTGTGTCCCTGACCTGTGTGTCCCTGACCTGAGTGTACGTGTGTGTGTGTGTGTGTGTGTGTTGTACAGGTGCTGATGGAGTTGGGGTGTGTGAAGAGGCGTTGTGCGGAAATTCAGCCCAAAGTGTCGCTGTTCTCGCGCCCCCGTGCTCCGGTGGTCCGGAGTCCAGGTGAGGTCAGTGTGACGGAGGACGTGGTGGTCTTCTACGAGCCCACGGTGGACTGCAGCCTCCGCCTGTCCCAGCTGTTCCCCCACGAAAGCAACTGGAACAAATGGGTGCAGCTGTGCGTGCGCTGAACACCTGAGCTCCTGAACACCTGAGCTCCTGAACACCTGAGCTCCTGAACACCTGAGCTCCTGAACACCTGAGCTCCTCAACACCTGAGCTCCTGAAGACCTAAAGACCTGAACTCCTGAAGACCTGAGCTCCTGAACACCTGAGTGTCTGGAGGCCTGAGCTCCTGGACACCTGAGCTCCTGAACTCATGAAAACCAGAACACCTGAGCCCCTAAACACCTGAGCTCCTGGACAGCATCTGAGCTTTTAAGAACTTGAGCTCCTGAACTCCTGAACTAAACACCTTTTCTTTTTGGTTTAATGAATTGTTAAGTTATAATTAGAATTGCGTATTTTTGTTTGCGTATGTTTATTATAATTTAATTAAAATATTGCTGTGAGCTGGAAACAAATAAAGGATTATTTTCTTGAAGTTTATTCTGGTTTTTATTCGGGTTCCTAAAAGAAGCAGTATTTGAGTCGTTAGTGAGTAATTTAATTTAATTTAATTTAATGATTTATTGCACAAAAACAAACAAACAACAAACATACATTCCGAAATTCACATAATTGAGTTCAGTCTTTGTTTCCCATGAGAAAAAGGTCCACACACTCCAGACATTCGTACGGTACAATCCGGTTTCAACACGGAATCGTGTTCACACATGACACAAGGTGATCCACTTAACGGGGCTCTCCGACCTGAAATCTGTGTTTACATTATCATCAGTTTACTCTACTGCTGTGTTTAAGAATGGACACTGTGGTTTTATTCTGTTCTGTTATGTAAACATTAAGCCAAAACCATCCTTCATATTGTCAGTTTACAGTGCAGAGAGTCAGCATTTAAAAAAAAAAAACTTGTCTAATAAAATGTATTGTACATTTATTTTGTGTGCACATTTATACATGTAATTTCCTGGAAACAGAACTGGTACCCGTTTGGTGGAATGACCCATAAACTGTTTTAAACTTTATTAACCATAAATTGTCCTTTCTTTTAAACATCTAGGGATATGAGGTCTTAGTTATTTCCTAACATTTGGTTCTGGTCGGAGAACCCCTTTAACCCGTTCAGACTGGGTTCCACTACAGTACATCACATTCGGTTCTGTCCAGTACAAAAATAGCTTGTTTTTTAAAAGTGATTTAATATTATTATACATTGCACGAAGTTTCAGGCAGCTCGTGAACTCGCGTAGGTGCTTGTTCTTTTGTTAGCCCTCAGATTGATTCATTAATTAAGGAGTTCATCAAAAATGCAAATGTGCTTCACTGTGCAGTAGGTTTAAGGTTCAGTGCTTTGTTCAAGTATTGCTTTATGTAAGTAAATATTATTATCTTAAATTAGCCCTTTATGGTACTCTCTTTGTATGGATTTTACCCATTCATTTGCATAAATACATATTTAGGTTACCTCATCAAATGTATGGCTTTTTTTTTTTTTTCAAAGAATAACTAAAACTATTCCATGCAAAAATCTAAATTCTCTCAAGTCATCTCCTCAAATTAATGATTCTTTTTATATTTAGTGCATCAGTATTGTTTATCAGTTAGCTAAACTTTGTGCTATAGGCTTAAGGGGCGGGGCTAAACTGCTGTAAACTGTAGCCCATTTGTTTTCATGCTGGTTTCTGTTGGCGTGTTTATAGATGTTTATTTGGTATTAAATATTATAAAAGCGCAGCTCAGTGCAGTTTTTACAGTTATTGGATTTTAGTCAAAAAGAGTTTTGTAGCCCTTTTAGTGTTCAGGTTGTTCGCTATGTGTACGATGATGTCGTCATCTTGAAATGTAAGAGCTGTCTCGTGATTGGCTGGATGAGGTAGTTCCACCACTGAGCTGAGAAAATCCACTGTGACAGGATTCCAGACTCGTCATTGATCCCCTAAACATAAATATATATGTACATTTATTAAATATGTGATACTACAATACATTTTATATTAAATTGCACTCACTAACAAAAATAATGCAACCTGGGTTGCTGCAAGACTTGCCACTAGAGGGCGTAACAGTAACATTAATCTCACCTGAAGTCATATGAAGCCAGCAGCTCAGTGTAGTACATTAGCTTGCAGGTGTGGGTGGAGCTTGTAAGAGATGGAATGACATCATTTGCATTGGAGGGGGCGGGGCCACTCGCTCTCCACTGCAGTATGTAGAGTCCAGGCCACCGGGTAATGTGGGAACCCTGACAGATACAATACAATAGTCAGTGGTTGTATTACTCATAGTTCCACAGGGTTTCGAATCCTAGGATACGGTCGAGGTACGCAATATTTTTCAGCATGCATAATTGGGCCAGATGTGGTTTGTACCGCCAAACTGGAGAGTTGGCACAAGCAGGACGGGCACATTCCCATATTATACTCTGCAACCGGGGTACTGGCACAAGCTGCTAAGGCGATTCCCATGTTGTATACTTGGTAGTTGGGGTGTTGACACAAGTAGCTTGGGAAAATTTTTGTATTATACTCAACAACTAGGGTATTGGCACAAATGGCTCGGTCACATTCTGATATTATACTCGGTAACTGGGGAGTTGGCACAAGCGACAATATGGGTTGATGCCCATATTTTACTCAGCAACCTTGGTGTTTGCACAAGAGGCTCAGTCCCATTTCTTTATTATACTCTGCAGCTGGGGTACTGGCACAAGCAGTTCGGTCAATTCCCATATTATAAACTATGTAACCGGGGTGCTGACACAAGCATCTTGGGTTGACTCCTATATTATATCTGGTTACTGGGATGTTGGCACAAGCAGCTTGGGACAATTACCGTATTATACTTGGCAACCGGATACTGGCACAAACTTCATAGGCTGATTCCCATATAAATATTCGGTAACCGTGGTTCTGGCACAAGCGACTAAGGCGATTCCTATATTATATACTTTGTAACCTGGGTGTTGGGACAACCAGTGCAGGCGAATTCCCATATTATATTTGGTAACCGGAGTGTTGGCACATGTGGTTGGCCCGAATGTGAGCCGAAGTTTTGGGCCAGAATCGGGTCGAGATTTAAAATAGAGCCAGGCTAATGGTCCTAGGGATTTTTGGTATCTGGGAAGCCTCGTTAGACTCTTCCATATGTGTGACCTCTAGACTACTGAGAGGGAGTCTTCATAGGCCAGTCCTTACAAGGACCCGCCCCCTACCCGACCTGCAGCCTAGGTTTTGGGCCACAGATACAGTGTAGATGTACTCTCTCTACAGGTGTGTAGTGTGTACCTGAATGCTCTCGCCCTCTCTGCAGGTGAGTGGTGACTCCACCATGCTGTAGTCCACGCCTAAAGTCCAGCTCCCGTCGATTAGCTGGACGTTATTCAGCTCAGGCAGGGCAGGAGACGCCTCTTTCCTCAGTGGTTGTGGGGTCCGTTTGGAGTGGAAGATGTTGAACACGATGTCGCCTCTCAGGATGTCAAAGTCCCACGTGATCACTGATGATTCCTCCACCACCTCCATCATCACCTGTAGGATGTTTTGGTTAACTGGTCAATTCCATAGCTTTCTCAACAGATTCCTGTTTACAAATATTACAAAAATTAGTCATTGCTAAGTTCCCATTTAGAAACATCTCTAACATCTCACATACGCCGACTGCACCATTGTGAACCTAGAAGCTCGCATACGTTCTGTAGTTTCATTTTTGTCTGTTGCCTACACTCTCGACCAGTCACCAGAGTTCGCCAAGGTTCTATTTGGGCAACACTGCAATTGAAGTTCCTGCACAGTGCCTGTAGCCGTTCATTTTTTCTGGGGCTACGTCACCTTTTTTGCTGAAGCCAAACAAACTTTTTCTCCACAAGAAGTATGCTGAAGCCTTAGTTTGTCAATTCTACAGTTACCTCAATATGTTCACATTAGGAAACTTTGCTGATGGGTTAATTGCATATTTACCCCAGTAGGTTACCTTTTAGAAACATCTCAGATTGGTGGTTTCCAGAGTTACCTCAAGAGAAAACGATCTTGGATCTGCCAATGAATAGATTTATCCCCTGCAACTAGAGAATTGGTACATGCGAATCGGGACATTGGCATATTATACTCAGCAACCGGGGTATTGAAACATGCAGCAGCCGGTGCAACTCAAGCTCTACATGTGGTATTCACTCTAGAAATTACTCAACTTATTTTTGCTTTCTGGGTAGTTACCTCTACAGGTTTCCTATTGGTCAATTCCACAGTTACCTCATGAGGGGCTCCTCTGGAGACCTGAGCTGACTGGTAGATTGAATCCGTCCACAGGCGGATGTGGTCAGCATGTTCCAGCTCCACCTCAGTCTGGTAGTACGACTTCGGCACCTGCCCTCCTTCTGGCACCTCGCACTGAGAGATCAACACACAAGATACTACTGTTAGAAATAAGGGGAGGTTCCAAACACTACTGTGCACAGTAGTGATGTTGGTGATGGGAGGAGACAGTACCAGGCAGTCTCCGCCCAGAAAGTCTGGGATGATCTCTGAGTGGATGTAGTCCACCAGCCCTCCAGAGCACAGGTAGTTGGAGCCGCTATAGACCAGGAACTTCTGACGAGTGTTCTCGTTAATGAACGGGCTCACCTGCAGCGGGAGAAATAAAAAAAAAGGAAATAAATTAACAAACTTATTTTTGTCTGAATTCTGTTACATCCAGTTAGATTTCCAGGTAATTGCTAGGAAGGTGTAGAAAGGGGTTTCTAGGTGAACTAGGTGCATTGCTTTATCAGGTGGTTGCTATGGAGAAATTCTCTGTGCACGCTATGGGGTTGCTAGGCAATTGCTATTGCTGTTTTAGGTGGTTATTATGGGGTTTCTAGGTGGTTACTATTGCTTTTTTTTCTAGTAATTGCTGTCAAGTTACTTGTATGATATCATAGGTAGTTGCTGTGGGGTTGCTATGGGGTTTCCATTGCTATTGAAGGTGGTTGCTATAGATGCATTAGGTGGTTGATATTGCCTGCTATCAATTCGCAAGGAGGTTGCTCTTGCTGTACCTTTATCAGGTTACCTAGATGTTGATAGTCAGTTGCTAATGCTGTTCCAGGTGGTTGTTATTAGGGTTACTGGTTGGTTGCTGTTGCAGTTCTAGGTGGTTGCTACAGGATTTCTAGGTTATTTCTATTTCAGATGGTTGCTATGGGGTCGCTACATGATTGCACATGCTGTTGATTTTCAGTTCCAGGTGTTTTCTGTGCATTTAGTGAGATGCTGGTATTGTACCCCAGGTAGGTCACATGTCGTGGCCGGATGTCTACTTTGCTGTTATAGGTGGTTAGTATGCTGTTGCAAAGCAGTTGCTATGGTATCCCAGGTGGTTGCAATACTGTTGCTATTCTGTTACAGTTTTGCGGGATGTTGCTATACACTGTACCTACCAGAGTCCAGAGCACGGGGAAGACTCTGGGTGCCCGGACGATCAGCAGCCGCCCCAGGGTCTCGGGGTAGTTGGCCTCCACCACCTCGATGATGCGGAGCAGAGCCTTCACACCTGGCCTCCACAGGTGACGCATGTTCAGCCCTTCCAGATCCACCAGACACGTCCATGACCTGGACAAAAGTTCGTAGACAACTCTTTTAATGGAGACTTTCAGATACATTAAGTTGATGCCATTGCTGACACAGAGTAAAAGAGGGGCTCACGTGATTGGCTGTCCAAATATTTTAGTGTTTTCTTCACACCTCCTCTGACCCTCCTCGTTAATGGACAAAACCTTCAAATATACAAACAGGAAATACAGGAAACTTCCCATAAAACATGACCGCTGCACGTTTTACGGCATAGAAATACTCAAAACAACTATAAATATATGAATTAATGTAGAAATTAATGCAAACAGTGTGTATCTCACGTGTCTGAGCAGAGACTCCTCCCCCAGAGCTTTGACCAGTCCTTTAGTGTCCATGTGTCCAAGTCTCAGGATGTACAGTGGCCTTCCCTCCCGGTCCTGATGGTGCCAGCCTCCAGCGTAATACTCCTTCAGACAGCTAGGGGGCGTCCACGAGTCCAGAATGGAGTCCACCTAGAGGACAGAGACACAAATTCACACAAACACAGACTTTTAAAACAGTGTAATACAGCTAGGTGGCACCCACGAGTCCACAGCCAACTGCTAAGCAGTTGCTACTGCTTTTCCAGGTAATTGCTACAGAGTTGGTTGTATGGTATCCCAAATGGTTGCTATTGCTGTTCAGCTTGCCTGCATTGATTCTACAAGGTGGTTGCTGCTGCTGTTCCAGGTGGTTGCAAAAGAGGTTACTAGGCAGTTTCTTTAGGTTTGCTATTCAATTCCATGTGGTTGTTACAGGATTTCTAGTTTATTCCTATTTTAGGTGGTTGCTATGAGGTTGCTATTCAGGTCCAGGTGGTTGTTTAAACCCTTAACAGGCCTTGGTCTGTATACAAGCTCTGCAGTAAAATAAAATATAGCTTTAAATTTGAATATGAACTGACAGTAAGTATATTAATGCATGCTGCAGTTTTCCTAAAGGTCGATAGGGGGAGACAGAACACTAGAATATAGCGAGGGGAGTGTAGAACACAGTGTATCTATAGGAGAGATAAGAGAAACTCAGTGTACTGAGGCAAATCCACTAAACCACCTCACCCTCTGATAAACCCTACCTCAGAAATAATGAAACACCTGCAAAACTTCAGCTCAGCACTATACGCCACAATACTCCACAGTAATGCTGTAAAACAGTGGATGTATAAACTATACAATACACCTCTAAATATATCTACATCTCCTTCAAATAATAATCAAGTAATTTACAGCATTTATTTGCAGAAAATGAGAATGTCTGAAATAACAAAAAAAGATGCAGAACTTTCAGACCTCAAATAATACAAAGAAAACAAGTTCATATTCATAAAGTTTAAAGAGTTCAGAAATAATCAATATTTGGTGGAATAATCCTGGTGGGGTTTTTTTTCATGCATCTTGGCATCATGTTCTCCTCCTCCACCAGTCTTACACACTGCTTTTGGATAACTTTATGCTGCTTTACTCCTGGTGTAAAAATTCAAGCAGTTCAGTTTGGTGGTTTGATGGCTTGTGATCATCCATCTTTCTCTTGATTATATTCCAGAGGTTTTCAATTTGGTAAAATCAAAGAAACTCATCATTTTAAGTGCTTTCCAGAAAATTACCTCAGGACCCCCTGAGAAATTCAGATAGGGCTTAATATGAACTAAGTAGAAATTGTAACACAAGTGCAGAAGAAACAAACTCTAGGAAATGGGTGTGACAGAATAATTACAATATATATATATAGTTACATTTTTAGTTCTAGACTCTTCACAAAGGAGTTTGAGACGACCTACAGCCCTGTGGTCTCTGAGCAGGTACTGGTTGATAATGGTAGATGAATATTTCTTACCTGGAACTCAGTTCTCCAGCTGAGGGACTGGTACAGCATGTCCCGAGCTTTCTCCACGTTAAAATCCCTCGCCCTCAGGAACCGCAGGATGTGCTCGTCTTTGGGGATCTGAGAGAATTAACCCAGGGAAATGAATAAAACACAATGGAGAACATTACCATAATAACAACAACTACTACATAACCAACTATTATGCTAACAAGAAGCTAACTGGCTAAAGCCATACATACTGAAACTATAAAACTAGAATGCTAAAGCTACAAACTACACCAACTTAACTAAAAATTATAAAGATAAAACCAACTACGACTACAACACTAGCTCTATAAAGTTTAAAGCTGGCAGATACAGAAACTAAAACTATAATGCTAATCCTACAAAGACTAAAGCTACAAACGCGTGTATGTTTATTGTATAACTGTGTGCAATGTTGTATACAGGTGGTGTAAAAGCAATAATAATGCTACTAAAACTAGTACTTCTTACTGTTAAAGCAAAAAAATAAAATTTTATTTTTAATTTTATGTACTGTTTTTTTCTGTTTTACTGTTTTATTATGCTTTTTTCTTACTTTTTACTCAGTGTCATTCATAAATATATATGAACATATATAGATGTACATGCATATACATATATATAAAAAGTGTGTGTGTACCTTGCCGCGGTGTGTTTGCTGCAGTGAGGCTCTGAGCTGAATTAAGCAGCTCTCCTGCATCGGGGTCAGCTGACCCAGAAACCTCTCTATATACTCCGCATCCAACTTATCACCTACACCCACACACACACACATATACACACACACATTAATGGTATATATAGTCTATATAGTGAGTTAAACAGATAAAAATAACAGACACACTGATTAACTTCATATATATATATATATAGAATGTGTGTGTGTGTGTGTGTGTGTGTGTGTGTGTGTATGTGTTACCCTCCGCTGGGTCGGTGTTGCCGGGTCTGGTGCCGGTGTCGGTGTGCAGGTCCGGGGGGATTAAGGTGGTGAGGAGGTTGGAGGTCTGAGGCGGAGGTGGAGGGGGCGGAGTCCAACGGGGGATTTCAGTAAGACCCTCAGAGATCAGCTCAGACAGGTAGTACTCTATTATCTCCTTACCCTGAATACACACACACACACACACACACGCACTGTATATACACACACTGTATATACACGTATACATACACACACTTATAACACTGATCTCACCTGGAATTATCATGGTTTCTGGGTGATCTGATCATAAGTGTGCATAATAAGTTGGGTTGGGCTGGCCAATTTCTATATTATACTCAGCAACCGGGGCGTTGGCACATGAGGGTCAACTTAATTCCCATATTATACTCAGCAACCGGGGTGTTGGCATATGAGACTTGGACCAATTTTCATATTATACTTGGCAACCAGGGTGTTGGTACACGAGGCTTGGGACGATTCCCCTTATTGTACTCAGCAATCGGGGTGTTGGCACATGAGACTTGGATCAATTTTCATACTATACTTGGCAACTGGGCTGTTGGTGCATGAGACTATATTATACTCAGCCAGCGGGGCATAGGCACATGCAGCTGCGGGTGCAGAATTGGGCCTAGACTTAGCCCGGTTCCAGTTTAATAATACCAGGTGTGAACAGATATGGGTTTTGAATCATTTATGATCAGATCACCCAGGACACATGTATAACACAAGCAATAGTGGTGATGTTTTTACCCGTTTAATGTTAGCGGTGTACTGCTTCATGGCGATCTTCTCCACTGTGCTTTCAAACCCGAAGAATGATTTGATGTCTAAAGAGGCCGACTGCTCAAAACACGTCCAGTTCTCATTCTCCGGATGGACCTAGAGATAACATACACACATATATATATATATATAGATAATATACATACAGTGCTGTGAAAAAGTACAACCCCAGACCATCACCCTACCACCACCATGTTTTACATCATTCAGTATAATGATCTTTTTTCTGAAATGATGTGTTATATTGTCTCATCAGTCCTTTAAAGAATATTTAGCCAAAGTTCTGGAGATCTTCAGGATGTTAGTTGGTGAATGTGAGACGGGTGGTTGTGTTGTTTGTGGTCAGCAGTGTTTTTATCTTGGAACTCTCCCATAGAGATAATTTTCACCCAGTCTCTTTCTTATTATTGAATCATTAACACTGATATTATCTGAGGCTTTAGTGAGATCCTGCAGTTCTTTAAATGTTGTTCTGGGTTCTTTTGGGATCTCCTGGATGAGTTCTTCATGCCCTTTTGGAGTAATTTTGTTTGGTCAGCCGGTCACTCCTGGGAAGGTTCACTAGTGTTCCATGTTTTTTCTCCATTAGTGAATAATAGTGAATCACTGTGGTTCTCTGGAGTCTCAAATCTTTAAAAAATACTTTATAATCTTTTCCAGACTGATAGATGATCAATGACTTTGTTTTTTTATGTTTTTGAATTTCTTCAGATGGGTATAATAATGTTCTGCTTTTGGAAATCTTTTATCTGCTTCATGTTGTCAGACAGGTTCTATTTACGTGCTTTCTTGATTCTACAGGTCTGGTCTTGAACTCAGCTTTACACAAAATGTAGTTAATCACAATGAATTAATCTGTTAACTGGCCAAAAATGTCTTGCAGTCAATGAGTGACACTACCCAAACGTAGTCTTTTTATAGGATTGTAACTTTTGAAATATGTTTGGTATAAGTGTGTGTTTGGTATAAGTGTGTGTGGTGTGAATGGTTTACAAAGTTGTAACTCACGCTATAAAGGCAGGTCTCCAGCACTGTCACTCTGCTGCTGAAGGTTTCATTGTGAGCTTCGATTAGTAAAGTGCGTTCTCTCCAGTTCAGAGTGTTTGTCTGGATAAAATACACCACCTCCACTCCGGCTATCTAAAACACACACATGCGCACACACAGTATACATTAGCCTTGAAAATATTTAGCCCTAAGAACATGCCCTAAGTCTGGGCATATACTAGCCTAAGGACACAGTACCCTCGGAACACAGCATTCTAGAAACATAGCACTATAGTACTAAAAATAAGTACCCTAGGACTTTAGGACCCTGAGAACATACAGCTCTGGGAACATACCACTCAGTGAACATGATACCCTTAGAACATTCCACCTTAGGGACATGGGGCCCTGGGTTCATTGCACTCTAGGAATATAGGCCCCTAAAAACAAGGTGCTCCAGAACCCTTGGAACATAAAAATATTGGACCCTGGGATCCTAGCACTCTTTACCAAAGAAACTAGGAATATCTTTATCAAATGCAAGCCCACTCAATGCATATTGTTATTAAACAATGGAAATCAGCTGATTTAAGCCTGATCCAGTTATGATCCTTTGTTTTTACCACTGTGTTCTAGCAGATTGCCCTCTGTCACCCTCTAGGTGGCATTATTAGACATTATTCCAGCCTGCAGCAATGAGGAGTGTTCTCAAATAGTAACAGCACAGTTTAGCATCTGCAGTGTGGAACCTTTCTACAGTGCAACATAAGAACTTAACTTGTGGTTCAAGAGTGTTTACAGTGTTTAAGCAACTTTTCCTTGAGACATCTATTTACATTCTGTGTATAAACACCCCTTCCACCAGGTCATTTTTCTAAAACTATGGATGATTAAAAACTAAACTTTAGTGGTTATGTTCCATAATACCAGCAGGAGAACCTGGTGCCTTTTTTTTGGTCCTGAACCAGAATAGTTGTACCTAGTGGTGATCCTTCTATCAGGCTGAACTAGGATCATGGCATTCCAGGACATAGGGTACTATAAACATGTTGCTCTAGAACCCTTGGAACCTGAACCCTTGGGACCTAGGAACCTGAGAACATTGGACCCTTGGGACCTATGAACATTGAACAATGGAATTATTGTACTTTAGGAACATACAGAGGTTAGAAACATGGGACCTAAGAACATTGAACCCTTTGGACCTAAGGGCATTGGACACTTGGATCACAGCACTCTAGGAACCTAAAAATATTGGACACTTGGAATCTATAAAAATTGGACACTTGGATCCCAGAACTCTAGGAACCTGAGAACATTGTACTCTGGGATCACTCCCATTATGCTAAACTACATTGTTGACAACGTGTGATTTCAGACCTTTTTGAGGAGCCGGGGGGCGTCGACACTGAGTTTGCAGCTGCGCTGGATGGTGTGAATCGCTCCATCTTCACTCTGGACGTCACTGAGAATCTCGCTGCCCAGAAACACCGGGATCAGAGGGCAGGTGGGGAACCGCCGCTCATACGCCTGAAAGCATACACAAAGGTACACAGTATTTAGTATCTACCAACACTTAATGAGGTTCTAAAGAGCTGTACATTCAGACTCGGAATCCACCATAAATGTAATGTAGCATTATCCTCCTGAAAAATGCTGCTATCAGTTGGAAGTTCTGCCATTAGAGGCAGCAACATGTGTCTGCAGGATGTTCTGCACAGATCACTGTGTTCCCCCTATCACTACTAGGGGTGACCGACTATCGTATGGAATGCTCCTCAGATCAATCACACCAGCAGTTTACAGTGTGAACTATTTAGTCCACAACAGCAGTTTACAGTGAGAACTCTTCAGTCCAGGGCAAAATGCTATTCCAGTATTAGCAACAATATTGCAACTACCTAGGATACTGAAGCAGCCACTTAGCAACACCATCGCAACTACTTTGCAACCACTCAGCAACAATATTGAAACTACCTAGAATACTGCAGCAACCACTTAGCAACACCATCGCAACCACTTTGCAACCACTTAGCAACACTGTTGCAACTACCCAGGACACTGCAGCAAGCACATAGCAACACCGATGCAACCACCTAGGATACTGCAGAAGCCACCAACCAGTACCATAATCATCAATAAGCAATCACCTATGGACGTCATGGCAACCACCTGTGATTTCATAAGGACCAGGTTTATCTAAAATGAGAAATCAGAGCTGCAGATTTTGGCTCATTAAATTGGCTGCAGTGAGGATGTACCCAGAATCCCTCAGCTCTTCCAGTGGGAACATTCTGAGACTAAATACACTCCGTCCCTACAGAGCGAGACCTTGGAAACCACCCTGTCGTTTCGCCACAGCAGCAGCAGACCACTTCTTTACCAATGTTTGCTATCATGTCTGAGTGTGTGTGTGTGTGTGTGTGTGTATGTACCCCTGTGATGGGTAACCTGAAACTGAACCAGCGATATAATTAGAACACAAGAAACATGATACACACACACACACACACACACACACACATAAACACAATGCAATATATCACACAGTCATTCAACAACACACACACACACAGTACTGAGCACACACACACACACACACACACACACACACACATACACAAACAACCAAACAAAGGGTGCATACATTCTACTAGTGTAATGCCACAGCAAGTGGGAGGCGCACACACACACTCACACACACACACACATACACATTAGTGTGTAAGTGGAGCAGGCCGCAAAACAGAGCTGAAACTGGAGACAGGGTTTAATTAACACACACACACACACACACAGTCTGAAAGCCGAATAAAGAGAACGAGAGAGATTTTAATATTTGATTGTTTGACCAAAGCCTGATTGGTGCTCATCTGCTGTCAATCAAATATTCCCCTCCCTCTGTTTCCTCTGATAATTACTAATTAAATACAGTTTATTATAATACAGCTTTTATATGTATATGTTTATTAAGGGTTAAAATAAATAAAAATTACAAATTTATACTTTATTCAACGTTTTATACGTCCCTTACAAGGCTGTATATTTTCCAGAGAAATGTACTGACCCATAGGACAGGATGCTCTGGAACAGCTCTTGTCACCTGAGGTCATATGAGGTCACCATGACTAAGTAGGCAAGGGAATTAGGCAAGGGCTAGAAGGGTATATGATTTAGCTCCCAGCTTTGGATCTTGGAGCTGCGGATCTTGCCTACAGTCAAGTATGGTGGTGGTAGCATCATGGTCCTTATGTTGCCAACACTAGAGCCTGAAGCAGAGCATGATCTGCAGGATCCCCTTCCTTCCTAAACTGTACTTGATATCAGTTTTCTAACATGATAACATCTCCAGATCTAAATCCAATTGAGCACCTGTGGGCAACCTCAAATGGAAGGTGTAAGAGCGCAAGATGTCAGCATTTACATAGTATAGAATATGTTTTCTAATGGATGACCAGCTATTCAACTAGCCAACACGATACGATAGGATTTCTGCTCTTGCTCATGAATATTCATACATGCAAACATATCACTTCTGATTTTTACACTAACAACTGTCTTTACAATGTCAGGTGTATATGTTACTTTACAACATGTGTAATATTGCCCTAATAAATGCTGTTCAGCCAATGACCTAGTCTTAGAGTCTCTATAAAACACCAAATACACCTGAGATCCTATTTAAACCTATAGTTACACACAGAGTAAGTAAAAATCGCCCAGGCAGTTGGAACAAAACCCCGGGGTGGATTTTTACTTTTAACTAGTGTAAACAGAACTGTTGTAAACATACACCTACCTATCCCAATTGTACTTAGCTGGTGGTGTTTTTCCTCCATAGACTAATTCTAACCATTTGTTTCTTAGCTCTGAATTACTGGGTAAAGTATATAAACACTGATGTGTTATTCGCACAAATAACACAGGAATGAACTGCATGCTGTTAGTTATCTCCTATCTGACGAGACGGTGTCGCCGCCCGGCTTCAGCTCTGTCTGTGAGCGGTCCCGAGCCGAGGTGGGTGGGGCCATGAATACTAATGATTCACGGGTTGACGTAGATACGGTGCTTTTCCTGATCGACTCGTTTTTCTGAATATTTACTTTTACTAGCTGCTGCAGACAATGAGGAAGAGGATGAGGAAGAGTTTCATCATGTGCAGTGTTTCCCATTAAAATATATAATAACATATATGCAGAAAGTCATGTGAGGGGAGATAATGAATAGTACAAATATAGAACTTTAAACCGAGTATTATATGTACTGTGAGTGTGTATGTGTGTGTGTGTGTGTGTGTGTGTGTGTGTGTGAAGGGCAGCACTGTGTAAAGGAGTAGGGTGAATAGTTGTCATTTCAGACATTACTACCACCCCCCACACACTCACTCTCACACACACTCTCACACACACACTCACACACACACACACACTGCATGTACTAGCTCTCACACATTCAGTATAAGTACTTCAGTGGTTCTGGTTGTAGTATAGAGTTAGTATCTACAGAAATAAGGAGATAAAGAGTATAGTACTCACCGCCATCACCATCTCAAACGGCTGCTTATACACCCTCACCGGAGAGCAGTACTTCTGCACCATCCTCACCTACACACACAACCCCGGTACACAATAAAGCAACAGCGCAACAAACAAGTACACCCCTGTGGATATTAGAGACCCTCCACTCTTCCTCCAGACTCTGCTCCCTTGATTTCCTTTAAATGAAATGTGAAATGTACTGATGATCAGTGATGGTTTGGAGAGTCATGTCTGTCATCTGCTGGTGTTGATCCACTGTGTTTTATTATCAAGTCTAAAGTCAGTGCAGTTTTGTTTTCCCACAAAATCTTACAGCACTTCATATCTTACAGCTTCCCTCTGCTACTGACAACTTTTATAGAGATGCAGATTTCATTTTCCAGCAGGACTTTAGCACACTGCTAAAAGTACCAATTAGTCTTATATAATATTCTAATTTTCTGAGACACTGATTTTTGGGTGTACATTGGCTGTAACCCATAATCATCAATAATAAAATAAATAAACGCTTAAAATAGATCACTTTGTGTTTAATACATCTATATAATATATGAGTTTAATATTTTAAACCAAATTAATGAAATAACTTTTTAATGATATTCAGATGTGTTATTCATCTTCACCAATATCAGGACTGTTTAGTGAAGATGATCCACTGTTAATTTAAAACAGTCCATGACAGTTCCGGTCTGTTTATTATTATATACAGCTCTGGAAAAAAATAAAGACAGCACTTCAGTTTCTGAATCAGTTTCTCTGATTTTGCTATTTATAGGTTTATGTTTGAGTAAAATGAACATTGTTGTTTTATTCTATAAACTACAGACAACATTTCTCCCAAATTCCAAATAAAAATATTCTCATTTAGAGCATTTATTTACAGAAAAGGAGAAATGTCTGAAATAACAAAAAAGATGCAGAGCTTTCAGACCTCAAATAATGCAAAGAAAACAAGTTCATATTCATAAAGTTTTAAGAGTTCAGAAATAATATATTATATATAATATTATAATAATATATTTGGTGGAATAACCCTGGTTTTTAATAATTCTCCTCCACCAGTCTTACACACTGCTTTTGTATAATCAAAGAAACTTAAGTGGTCTCTTATTTTTTACTGATGTATATATATATATATATAAATGTGTATATATAGTACATATCTACTCACATGTATATGTATACACAGAAACACACACATCTATTTGCGGCTTACCTGAGTGTAGCGGTGAGTGTGTGGAGTGTGTGTAGAGCTGCTGCTCCGGTGTGCATGCCATGCAGCTCTCTCTCTGACGTCACTAACCCAGTGTGTGTGTGTGTGTGTGTGTGTGTGTGTGTTTGAAAGACGGATTCAGGCTGCCCCCTACAGATTTAAGGTAGGAATTACACTCACTGTTTATATTAAGCATTAAAGGGGAATCTGTTAATGTTAATGGTGTAAAAATAGTGATTTGTTTGCATTGGTAACTTTATGCCCCCTTCTCTAGTATTGTAAGCTTGTTGGGAACATTGGATAAAAGCGCTGTATTTGGAAATACTGTGGGTGAGGACAAATATAAATTATTCATCAAAAGTTTGTACTCATTATTATGTTTCACTACAACCCAAGAGCATTTCACAACTGAGTTTTCCTTTAATGCATTAAGCCTATTGATTGATTGATTGATTGATTAAAAAATTGATTGACTGATTGTGAGGGATGGGCGTTGGGATGGGAGGTTGGAGCGGTACGTCAACTATAGAGCATCTCTGATTCTATAATAATATATAATAATATTAACAACAACAATAATAATGCAACTGATCAGCTGAATGAGTTGATTATCAATATGTTTATTTATATTCATTGTAATAAAACAAAAACACAAAGAACAAAACAACACAGCACACTCTTAGCACGTTCTGCATTATATTATTATTTTTATGCATTATTAATACATACATTTTATATATTACGTTTATTGTATAAATTGATAAATATGTAATTAATACAAAAATATAAGCGCACACACCCAAAAGTCAAGGAAAGGATAGCTGTTCAAAGTTAAAAGACTGTCCCAACTGTGTACAGAACACTTACATTACCAGCCCTCTGCTCTAGGGGGCGCAGTTCGTTCATTCACTAAATAGACAGTGCCCTGAGACCCAGAGCTATGGGCGTGAAAACGAAACCGTTTGCAGTTGCTGTGGTATTCCAGTTGGTTGCTAAGGCATCGTTATTCAGATGTTACATTAGTTTTGCTGTAGAGCAGTTATTAAGGCATTGCTGTACAGTGGTTGCATAATTAGCTAGGTAGTTGATGTGGTGTATTCAGTAGTTTCTAGGGTGTTGTTATCCATAGTTAGTTAGGTGGTTCCTCTGGTGTATTTGGGGGTTTCTGAGGTGCTGAAGTTACCATTGAATTCCTACGCAGTTGTTAGACAGTTAGCTAGGTAAATGATCTGGTGTATTTAGTGGTTTCTAGGGTGCTGTAAAGCATCTTTTTCCTTTTCACATTTTTGTATTCCATTTAGGCAGTCCTGGTGTTTAGCGTAGAGCTGATAAACACAGAACTCTGTCACCTCACACCTCACTTTACGATTTAACCTGATTGTTGTTGGGTTCTCCTGAGCTAGAGTTAGCTCGAGGGATGAATTTCAGCTTGATTGGGTATTTTGGGGACAGGAAAGGATGGATTCCCAACTTCAGCGGAACCTACAATGGAGTAAACAAGATTCTTCATTAATTACAGTAAATTTTCACGAACTGTACATAGAATATTGTGTATGTATAATAATTTCACCTGGTTTGGATCAGGATTGATGACGTCGAATCTCTGCAGGATCTCGACGATGGCAAGCTTCATGGCCAACAGGGCGAACCTCATCCCGATACAGTTTCTGGGTCCAGAACCGAAAGGCATGTAGACGTAGGGGTCCACATTCTCCTTATTCCCCTTAGTGAACCTGCGGATCAGAACCAGAACAGAACATTCAGCCTGAAGCAGAGTTTAGTCCCGCCCCTTTACCCTTTTCAAACAGGACACTACCAGGATAAGCCTGGTTCATGCAAGTTCTCCTCATCTCCCAATCGTCTACAGGATTTGTACCTTTCTGGATTGAAGGTTGACGGGTCGGACCAGTACTCTGGGTCTCTGTGGAGGGGAAACACCGGTATCATGATGGAGGTTCCTTGCGGAATGGTGAGGCCATTAATCTCGATGGTCTCCTTGCAGACTCTTTCCAGCCGGGCCACCACAGGAAACAACCTCATGGATTCATTCAGAGCAGCTTCAAGATATTCCATGTTCATCACTGCGTCATAGTTAACTGGAGTCTACAGGTCAGAAAACAGGACAACGTTGGTTCTAGCAGAACTGATCATTATCATGTGAACGATACGGTAGAAAAACCTTCCATTATTAGTGGCATCACGGAGGGTAACCATTCCATTGGCTATTTCCATTTTCCAAATGAGTGCCATAGCCGCTGCGCTAACACTGTAGTAGCGATGCAAGTTGTAGCATACTATAACAACACAGCACCGAGGGTGGATAAGGGTTGGTAGCAATGCAAGACAACACACTTAGCATACTAATCTGGGTGGGAATAAGACCGTACAGCAACACTAACTAGTGTACCTTGTTGGGGAAGGTCTGGTCGATCTCCCGCTGAAGCTTCTTCATGGTCTCAGGGTTGGTGGCGATGTTGTAGAAGAAGAAGGACAGAGTGCTGCTGCTCGTCTCGTAACCGGCAAAGATGAAGGACATGGACTGGGACAGGATCTCATGATCACTCAGACCTAAATAAAGAGATAATCATACGTATAAGGCAGTACTGGCGATCAAATGTGCGTAACTCTTACGTAGTTTAGAAAAATTGCATTTTATGGCAACTGGCAACAATACACCCCAATACATGATACACCCACCACCATGCTTCACAGTTGGCATAGTGACAGTTGGCATTGCTTCTCTAGATGTTCTGTAGCATTCTTCAGTTTCCCTCTTACTGTAGATTTGGCTCTTCTGTGCAGAGTTGAAAGTGGAATATTGCACCACCCTCTTAATTCAGATTAGTTTGGATTTGCCTGTCTTGCCAGCATATTAGTATATTTTAGTTCGTTTTCTGTTTCAATTCGTTCTTTCAAATCTTTCCCTGACTTCCACAGATCCCCTGAGCTGCAATTTTGAAACTATATTATGCATCACACAGATTTGGTTTAAACATTAGCATCATATTGTAAAATTTTCTTTGTAAATCAATTTCCTCTGCAGAACGTTAAATATAGAAAAGAACTTAATAAAGCCCGCTCAGCATATCTGGCCTCACAGATCGAGATAAATAAAAATAATCCTAGAGTTCTCTTTAGTGTTATTTCCAAATTAACTAAAAACCAGGCAGGTACTGAACCTCAGATTCCAGCCATTCACACCAGCAACGATTTTATGGACTTCTTCAATAGTAAAATTGAAAACATTCGGGATAAAATTAAACAGATAAATATTACATCCTCTCTGTCATCTGGTCTGGCTGATCTAGAACAAAACTCTGTTACTGAAGTTAGGTTGGAAGTCTTTAACCCACTTCCACAGCTAGAACTAGAGAAAATTATCTCCTCTTCAAACAGCACAACCTGCACACTTGATGCTGTTCCCACAAAATTATTAAAACAGGTACTGCCAGATATAATTAAACCACTGTTAATGATAGTAAACTCATCGCTCACCCTGGGCCATGTACCCAAAGCCTTTAAAACAGCTGTAATTAAACCTCTGATCAAGAAACCAAATCTTGATCCTAGTGTACTGTCTAACTATAGACCTATTTCAAACTTACCCTTTATTTCTAAGATTTTAGAAAAAGCTGTAGCCCAACAACTTTGCTCTTACCTGCAAAGAAACCAGATCTATGAAAAATTTCAATCTGGATTTAGGCCTTATCATAGCACTGAGACAGCTTTAGTTAGAATAACAAACGATCTACTTATAGCCGCCGACCAAGGCTGTGTTTCCTTACTCGTACTTCTCGATCTGAGCGCAGCCTTTGATACAATAGATCATACTCTCCTTTTAGAAAGACTAGAGAACATGGTCGGTGTAACCGGAACTGCCTTAGCATGGTTTAAATCGTACTTAACCGATCGCTATCAGTTTGTGAGGATAAATGATATGTCTTCCAGTTATACCAAGGTAAGATATGAAATTCCACAAGGCTCTATATTAGGACCGTTATTATTTACATTATATATGCTCCCACTGGGCAAAGTTATTAGAAAACACAATGTGAATTTTCATTGTTATGCGGATGACACGCAGCTCTTCATATCAGCCAAACCTGATGACAGAGTGAGATTAAAGAAAATCGAGGATTGTGTAGAAGATGTAAAATCATGGATGTCGCACAACTTCCTCCTATTAAATAGTGATAAAACAGAAGTTCTCCTATTAGGCCCCAAAGCTGCTAGAAATAAATTATCAGACTTAATGCTAAATCTGGCTGACTTCTCAGCCACCCCTGGTTCAGCAGCTAAAAACCTTGGAGTTATCATAGATTCAGATCTAGCATTCGATAAACACATATCTAATGTTACTAGAACAGCTTTTCTACACCTCCGTAACATCGCCAAGCTAAGAAATGCCCTATCACTGCATGACGCAGAAAAATTAGTACATGCCTTTATTACCTCAAGGCTAGATTATTGTAATGCGCTACTGTCTGGATGTTCCGGCAGTAACTTAAATAAACTTCAGCTAGTTCAAAATGCTGCAGCCAGGGTCCTTACTAAAACTAGAACATTTGACCATATTAGTCCAGTACTATCAGCACAGCACTGGCTTCCAGTCAAATTCCACATAGACTTTAAAATTCTCCTGTTAACGTATAAAGCCCTACACGGACTCGCTCCTGAGTATTTACAAGACCTCATCTCCTGTTATGAACCACCGCGATTACTCAGATCTCAGGGTGCTGGTTTATTAGTAGTGCCTAAAATTCAGAGGAGCTCTGCAGGAGGAAGAGCTTTCTCTTATAAAGCGCCTCAACTCTGGAATAATCTCCCCGAATATGTTCGGGACTCAGACACAGTCTCAATCTTTAAGTCTAGACTGAAAACTTACTTGTTTAGTTTAGCTTTTGGTAATTAATGTTTTTCCCTTTAGATAAGGCTGCAGATTCAGGGGTTCATGGACAGAGGAAATTGTGGTAAACTGAGATGCTGGTGCTGTTGTTCTCCCACTGCACACGGTCACTCAGGTTTGTGGACGGTGGAGTGGGTGGATGCTGGTGTTTCAGGGTGCCTCCATGTCTATGTTACCTTCTGGCTCTCTGCCTTTAGTTAGGCTGTTTTATTCAGTTCTGCCGGAGTCATTTGCCACACTCTGATAATGTTTTAATATTCTCAGTTTTGCATAAATCCAGTCAAAACTAATTCCATCTCTCTGCCTTCCTCTGAGTTACTGACTGCCCACCTGTCTGACCCGATACCGATGTTGGACCCTCAGGCTCTCGCGTCTCCTGTCCAGCCAGACTGATGGAAGTTTCTGAAGTCAGCTCTTCTCCACCACCACCACAGATCAGCTGCTCATCGACCATCTTACTCTCCACTACAGATTACATCCAAGCCATTAGTGGCACTGTTATACTCCTCAATATATAAAACCTATATGGATGTATAAAAGACTTTTTAAATTTTAATTTAAAAGCCGTTTGACCAGTGGTAGGATGGTCCCCCCTTTAATGTGAGTCTTGGTCCTCCCAAGGTTTCTTCCTCCTGCTGCAGCTCTGAGGGAGTTTTTCACTGGGGGTTCTGTATTCTGTATTTTCTATGTTTAATCTTTTGCCTGATTCTTTGTCCTGTAATCATGTTTCTGTAAAGCTGCTTTGTGCCAACACCTGTTGTAAAAAGCGCTATACAAATAAATTTGATTTGATTTGATTTGAACGTTCACATTTGAAGAGATTCTGTAAATTTTAAAGCATCACCTTTCTTCATCTCCTCGCCTTGCTGGTCATCTTCTGTCTGAGAATCCACCATGAGCTGCAGGATGTCCACTCTGCTCTACAGGAAAGAGAGAAAATAGGCAGTTTCAAAGGTATTCCAAGTGGTTGCTAAGTTGTTGCTAATTGGCTGCTAAGCAGTTGCTGTCATTTCTGTGGTTATTACTAAGGCGTTGCTAAGCAGTTGTTTCTAATGTGTTAAGTTGCTAAGTGGTTGTTGTCATATATGTGGCGGTTGCTAAGGTGTTGCTGATTGCATGCTAGGCAGTTCCTACAATATCTGAGGTAATTGATAATGTATTGCTATGCAGTTGCTTAGGTATTCCAGGTTGTTGCTAAGATGTTGTTGAGTGGTTGCTTGGCAGTTGCCATCATATCTAAAGTGTTTGCTAATGTCTTGTTAAGGTGTTGCTATCATATCTGTGGTGTTGCTTGGCAGTTGCTAACCTTGCACAGCGGAGGTGAACAGAAGTGGTCACGGTTTGCGCTAATTAGTATTCTTCGCTTTCCGCTGCAAACAAACGTTCCTGGTTCTGAAATCTACTTTTGTTGGTGGAAGCGTGGGGAACCGGTTCAATGTTTCTGAACCAGAACAGTGATGGTTCCACGTCGGTGGAAAAGTCGGTGAAAAAGCAATAGAAGAGTACCACTGACCACTACATGAAGAGTGCTGGTACCTGGATTTTTCATGATAGAGTAAGGCATTTTCCAGGGGAGGCTTTCAGTAGAGTTGCTTATCCTTTAAATTAAGTGGAGTTCTCTGTAAACCCTACACTGTAAACCCTAATAAGTTAAGTCTACTCAAATCATTTGAGGTAATTCGTTGCCTCAAATGAATTAAGTTTTGAAAACTCATTTTTTTTAGTAATTTGTAATTACTGTATGGAGTTAAACAAACTTTAATTTTTAAGTTCAACAGACAAACCAAAAGTACTTGACACTCAAAATGTGGTGTAGCTGAAACTCAACATTGTAAGTTAATGTAACTTTTGCACACTTATTTGTTTAAGTTTATTGCAATGATTACCTAGAGTTGTTTTTACTCAACATATGCTTATTGTAGTTGTTTTTATAGACAAAACATCCAAATTAAAAGGGGCACCACTCAAAAAATCTAAATAAACAATGACAACAAATTCAATCTATCAAATATTTATTGGAAAAAAGCAGCAGTTTCACACAACTGGGAGAAAACATGACAACAAATATCAATTTCCAAGGTCAAGGTTGTGCAAATTAACCTTAAACATTTGGTTGATTGCACACTTCACTTTAATTCAAACGTCTAAGCAAGAAACATAAAAACGAATAAATTATGTTGCAAACCCACAGGATAAGTAGTGCTGTGTACTTGGTACAGACACATACACTGAGCTATTAAACATCATCACAGCAACTGTGTATACAATAAGAAAAAAAAAGTGTTGATACAGAGCCACATTTATTCCTACCTGTACTCAAGATCTTACATTTAAGAATGTAAATGAAAGAAAACAAGAATGATCCCCACTGACAATGGATTCAAGCAAAGGGAGTTGGGATTGTGTCCTCCTTCATCACGCTCCACAATGAGGATCCCAGTAGCACTACTGCTAATAGTCTCCTCTTCATCCGCATCCTAAAAAATTCATAACATTACACAGTGCTTTAAGTTACAATCCTCACAGTTCCAACAAATCTGAAAAGGCTGCGACATTACCTAAAAAGGGAAATTAAGAAATCCTAATATTTATTATATAATATTGACATCTATTATTTAAACAGAATTTAATTTTATGTTTTCTCAGTCCAACATTATTTAATTCATGAAGTACATTCCATGCAGCAAATGCTTGCAGCATATTCCAAAAAAAACTGTTGACACAGGACAATTTAGGGCTAGTAAGAAGTAAAAAATGTAATAGTGAGGTGATTTGAAATAAAAAAAAATGTTTTTTGATTTGTGGTTATTTTACAATGTTATTCATCTCATACAATCTGCAATTAAAATGATAAAAAATAGCATCAATTATGTGAAAAAGTTGAGCTTGACTATCTATTTAAGTTTAAATAATTTTACAATAAAAAGCTGTCAAATCACAATGACACATGAAAGCCAAAACTATACACACCTGCACAAAAGTTATGAAGCTGATATGAAGCTTAATCTGCATCTCTAGGGAAACACTTATCCACAGGACAGATGCATACACAAATGTTCTGCCCTTTGCTCAAAACTCTATTAACTGTGAAATTACACATGAACCTTTGATTGTTATTAGCATAGGAATATTATTTAATGCAGATTAGAAGCAGGATGCCTGATAGAATGGGCTAGATATATTTTATATATTAACAAACAACCTTGTAGCACTTCATTTCATTCATTATTGCTTGAACATTCACAGATTATTTTTTCAGTGACAAAATATATATAAAGCTTAACTTACAATGCATGTCTTGAAGAAATCTTCTGTCCTCTTAATGCTAGGGTTCATTGGACAGTTGGCTCTGAGGCCTTGAGGAAAAATAAACAATGGAATTAGTTTTGGTACACATACTGCAGCTCATCAATGATCAGTTTCTGACTGCAGGACTATTATAGGTTTGCTATTTTTGAACAGAGCATATCCACGAAAGAAAATCATGTCTCTTCACTTACTGTTTTTTTACTCCAAAGCACATGGTAATTTCACTGTTTAAATAGTTCAAAATAAATTAACTAGTAGAAATGCTCCAAAAGTAACTGGATTGATTTTTCATTAAAATTTACTTTAATTAATTTTGCTTTCTTCTGTGGATGTTTTTCTGGACATCAGTGTTATCCATGGTGTGGTAAAAGACTTCACCACAGGTCAACAGTGAGAATGATGGTTGACAAATTGTACATGGCAGCCAACTGATTAGTCTTTAATTATACACTTATTAAATGCATTTCTTAGGTACTGAGAAAACCTAATAACGGTACAGTAACTGTAAGCTATGTGCTCAGATGAAATGTACATAAAAACTATAGAACAGGGAAAAATGATCTAAGGGCAAAAAATATACACAAACCTTGGCTTGCTGTAAACATCTTGACAAAATTTGTCCAGTAAGTGCCCTCTTGATTCTGAAAACTTCAATGAGTCGCGAGTTGTGTTGATCAAGGCCTCCATAAAAGCACTGCTGCAAATCAATCCCAACAATTCTAGTGAATTCCATGTAAACATTTAAGAGAAAAGAAAAAAAAATAAGAAATCTGTGCAAAAACATTATTCTTCTTCAGATAACACATAAAAGCATACCTGATTTTCTAGGAAAAGAGCAGGCCATCGTTCCACTAGTTGGCAAATAGCAGGTTTTTCCTCCACCACTTCTTTTCGTCGAAGGGTGATCCATGGTTGCTTTACAGTCATCACACTTGGAGTTTTTTTCTGCAATTCTTCAACCGAAATGAAAAGTCAGCAGAAAGTTTATCTCACATTTTTTTGCTATTCCATATTATAACCAAAATCAGCAGGTCAAAACAATTAAAAGCTAAACAAACTATACATTTAACAGAAATAAAAGATATCTGGTTAAGAAACCGTAACTGTTTCAGTTAAACCTCAGAACAAGACAGACAATATTTTTGTACTCTAGTTAGTTAATTTTGCTCCTACAGCTAACATTCCCAGCTCCAGCTAGCTAGCGCTAACTAGCTAGCTAGCCATCTGTTTAAACTGTATGTTAATACTGTAATTCAGCTCTTACAGCTAACATACCGAGCTCTGGATAGCTAGCGCTAACTGGCTAGCTAACGCTAACTAGCTAGCTAGCTAGCGTTCCAAGCTAGCTAGGGTTAGCCAACCGGAGCTCAAAACATTAGCTGTGGGACTGAATTACAACATTAACATACAGTTTAAACAGATGGCTAGCGCTAACTAGCTAGCTAGCCATCTGTTTAAACTGTATGTTAATACTGTAATTCAGCTCTTACATCTAACATCCCGAGCTCCGGCTAGCTAGCGCTAACTAGCTAGCTAACTAGCTATCTGTTTAAGCTGCAACCTAGGTTATGTTAACACTATAATTCAGCTCATATGGTTAACTTTCCGAGCTCCGGTTCGCTAGCGCTAGCTATCTGTTTAAACTGTATGTTAATGTTGTAATTCAGCCCCACAGCTAACGTTTTGAGCTCCGGTTGGCTAGCGCTAGCTTTTTAAACTGTATGTTAATGCTGTAACTTAATTCAGCTCCCACATCTAACGTGCCGAGCTCTGGTCCGCTAGCGCTAGCTAGCTATCTGTTTAAATTGTATGTTAATACTGTAATTCAGCTCCTAAAGCTAGGGTTAATGTTCCGAGCTCCAACTGGCTAGCGCTAACTAGCGAGCTAACTGTTTAAACTGTATGTTAACATTTAACTGGTCCGTTTTTAAATATAATATCAGAAAATGAACTGAAATACAACTGTAAATGGGAATACTTACTGAGAATATGAAAGGGAGTGGGGGAAATTCACATCTCCATCAGCCGACATGTCTTCACAGCTCCAACAGAAGCGGTTTGCAGGAAACAGTCCCGCAATTTGGAAATGTTCTAGACCTGTGTCCACGTGACACATAGGATGGAGAATACTTGGACTATTAAGTTATTGTCACTAAAAACATTAAGTACACATACTCATTTAAAGACATAGTACAAGATACTTATTAAGATTAAGTGATGTCAACTAAATGTAAGAAATTAAGTAATTTCAGCTTAAATTTTTAAATACATACAATGTTAGGGTTTACAGTGTAGAGATGGTTGTGTAAAAAACATGAAAATCCCAGTAGATCAGCAGTTTCTGAAAGTCACAAATTGGTTAGTTGGTGGAGAATGCGGGTGCGACTGAGGCTGAATGCATCGAATTCGCGGGTGGTCATGGTGGAATCTGAGACCTTCTAATGGCCAGACTGGGAGTGTCATCATCACTATATGTCCCGGTGGGCTGAGTATCACCCACCACCTTCCTCAACCCACCACCAGGTTGTTCCTGATGTTAAACCTGGGTGGCTGTAATCGTAGGATGGGTGATGTTGCAGCAGGAAGATGGAGCTGCTAAGTTCAACTTCGATTTGGGCTGGGAAGCAACAGATGCAGTTGAACAGCAAGATTTAACATACAGTTCCCACGGTAAATGGAGCCAGGCTTAAGGACTCGGACTCAAAATCAGAATTGTAGAGGGTTTGACTCGATTTGGTTCCATGAGTGAATAATCATGGGTTGATGACTTCTAATCACAGTCTGTGATGGCTTCACCTATTTTAAAGACTAACTTATACATTTCGAGCAAAGAAATGCAGCAAAAATCTGTACGAAAAATGATAAAAATTATACTAATACTAGGAAGAAAAATAAATCAGATTACAGTGCAGTGGTTTTCCTTTACATAATGATCTGTCAGTGTGTGTTACTGGGTAACACTTTCTTTAATCATCAGGTTCTAGGTGTTACCCAAACTTTTGCATGTTACTGTAATTGTACCTTGTGATTTTTGGCCTCTCGCTCAGTTTTTATCTTCTTCAGTGAGCCAAGAAAGAAGTCCGACACCGATTGGGAGAAAAATGAGATTTTCATTTTCTCCAGCAGGGGCAGTGCGAATGGAAAGACCACTAAAACAGAATGGAGAAAAAAATGTTTATTTTTATTATTCCTATTTTAAACATGCTTATGTTGTGTTTTTAGTATTTGATTAGAATTTCAGTAATACATTTTTTAAATACAGTTCATATTATAAATATTAATTTAGATGCATACTTGCGACGATGAAAATAGGGCTTAAGAAATCAATGTCCAGCATCTTCTTGATGTTGGTGACGAACGGGTCTTTAGGGTTGTTCATGGAATCGATGTCGACGCTGAACGCTGTACTCGTTATCACGTCCATACTGTACGCTCCAAACACACTGAACATATACATATATATAAAACACTGCTTACAACCATGAAGAGAGCATCCGATATTCAGAACATAACTACACTTTAGTTAATACAATTATGATTACTGTATTTGGACAGTAATTTACAGGATAGGACACTTTTGGAACTTCTTTCATTTTAAACTGTTGAGGAACCTCTTAAGGTGTGTTAAGGAATTTGGAATTGTTTAAAATAAAAAAGAAGTTTGTTTTAATGTGATAAACTCAAGAATGGATCCAAATATAGTTTTATACCTGAAAACCGGGCTAAAATTGAATGCTTGAATGCTCTGTGCATACGTCTGGAAAATATTCTTACTATGCTACAGCTCTGGAAAAAATGAAGGTCGCTCTTCAGTTTCTGCATCAGTTTCTCTGATTTTGCTATTTATAGGTTTATGTTTGAGTAAAATGAACATTGTTGTTTTATTCTATAAACTACAGACAACATTTCTCCCAAATTACAAATAAAAATATTCTCATTTAGAGCATTTATTTACAGAAAATGAGAAATGGCTGAAATAACAAAAAAGATGCAGAGCTTTCAGACCTCAAATAATGCAAAGAAAACAAGTTCATATTCATAAAGTTTTAAGAGTTCAGAAATAATCAATATTTGGTGGAATAATCCTGGTGGTTTTTAATCACAGTTTTTTTCATGCATCTTGGCATCATGTTCTCCTCCACCAGTCTTACACACTGCTTTTGGATAACTTTATGCTGCTTTACTCCTGGTGTAAAAATTCAAGCAGTTCAGTTTGGTGGTTTGATGGTTTGTGATCATCCATCTTCCTCTTGATTATATTCCAGAGGTTTTCAATTTGATAAAATCAAAGAAACTCATCATTTTAATTTTAATTTTAATTTTTAAGTGCTCTCTTATTTTTTTACAGAGCAGAACCATATGCTGGTAAGACAGGCAAATCCAACTGTGAAGCATGGGGGTGGGGGTGTCTTGTTTTATTGTGTTAAGTATATAATCAAGCCTTCAGGAACTTTTTAGATACTTAATTCAAATGAGTTCCTTAAGAAACCGTAATTTAGACTGAAGAAACCCAACAGTTTATACACACGTCTCTAATAGATTTTAGGAATGTTTCAGTTCTTGGAGGAGCCTGTAGATTCCGATATGCATTAAGGCATTACAACCTTTTTAAATAAATCTACAATGATGATTAATGATTTCACCAGATAATATATCTGCATATATATTTGCAGTATGATAAAATCAAATGGCAATAATAACAATAAAACTTACTCTTTAACTGCGATTCCTTCGTTCTTCCTGCTTTTCTCCAGGTTTTTAACTAAAGTGTTGGTGTGTGTCTTCATGATCCCGAACATCTACAAAAAAACATTTTACAAATTTATATCATTTCTCACGTTAACAAAAACTAGATGTATGTAATTGATCTGATAAAGCATTCTGGTTACAGTTATTTATAATAATAATTATATAATATATAGTTATATTAAAAAAATAATACATTTAGTCACTTTTCTTTTTTCTGTAAAATCAGGCGAGGTTAAAACACAGATAGTGTATAAACCCAATAAAACATAAGAAAAGAGAAGCTAAGTTATATTCACATATGTTAATTAGTGTTAATTATGGGTTAATTTAAGGTTATTCAGTGATGAGTATTCTCAGTATTGTAGTCCGAGTTAATCAGTTTTAAGTCCAAGTAAATTGGTTAATGTTAATTGGTTAATGTTAATTGGTTAGTGTTAATTGGTTAATTGGTATTAATCACACCTCCTTCAGTCTGCCGCTGGTGAACGATGGTGAGAGATGGTTCCGGATTCTCTTCCAGTCCTCGTCTTTAGTGACGAACAGAGCGTCGTACAGCTCTCCGTTCAGACCGACATCCTGAAAAAATCAAATATATTTAAAATATATATTTTAATATATTTTAAACTTGAAAAACAACTTTGAATGTACTTTTTCTTTACACATTTTTAATATGTTCATAAATATATTTAATAAATATGCAGTATTTATTTTTGGAATGGGTTTCAATTAACACTAGTAATAATAGTTAAATTTGACTTCCACTGACTTCCACAGTTCCCCTGAATTTATATATATATATATATTTAGGGAAAGTGTGGAAGTCAGGAGGAGATGCAGTATGAGGATCATGCTTGTCTGCTGCTAAGAAAGGCAAATTCAACCCCTCAGCTGAGTCTAGAGTTTTTAGAGTGGGTCTGCTAGTTTTTATTAGTTACTTTTTTTTATTAGTGCTTAGTTTTGGATAGTTTTTATTCATTCTAGTATTAGTTTTAGTGTTTATTTTTTCATATTTTGGGTTATTTGTAAGGTGCAGGATTTAAAAAGGTGATAATAAACCATTTAACTGTCCACAAAAAAATCGTATTTCAGCACAACGCCACCAACTGTAAAAATAAATAAATTAACAAACACAAAATGAAATGTATTCTATCAGTAATTTCAGTTTGTTTATAAATAGTTTATATAGTATATAAACTATCAATTCAGTTCCAGTTAGTTTCCGTTCTTTTTTTAAATGACTGTTTATATTAGTTTCAGTTAACGTTTTCGTTAACGATAATAACCTTGGGTGGGACACTGTTCTACTGTGCAGCGCTGCTTCCACAAACACAATGTTCATGAAGGTCAACACAAAACTTAGCATCTAAAGTGCCTTAATGTTTTATCTATAAACTGGCCAGTCGTCTCATTCTTACCCTCCTGTTGGTGAAGTAAGTGTAGCATTCTTTAACCAGGATTGATTTAACGATGGTTTGATCAGCAATAGAGAGCACCGGCTCCCTCCCGTCAAATATCCTACAGAACAATGTAAATTTGTTTAGAATTTTCCCATAATTTATCTTTAAAAATTGACATCATTAAGATTATTTCACAAGTTTCATATCATATTTACCTTTAGTAAGTACACATTTAATTACATTTTTTAGCTTTATTTATTTATTTATATTGGATTTTTCAGTTTTAAATTTGAAAGAATTCTAGAAATTTGAGAAATTTCTGTACATTTTTAATGAAACGTGATAGACAAATATATACTCACCCCCATATCTTCCCATACTTCCTGTAGCATTCCATATCAAATGCGTGAAAACCCTGAAAAATGCAAAATTATATTAATATAAATTGATAAGACAGAATTCTGTACATTATAAAACACATTTATTGCTTATTTACTGACTTTAACTACAAAAATATTAGCAAATTCATGTGTTAATAACATATCCTAATGAATAAATCACCAATAATATAAAACTAACAGTCTGTGAATAACTGTGAATCATTATACTGTTAGTACGTATATATCTACAATATATCAATAAATAAATCAATAACTCAAAAGTAATCGTTAATATATACTGTGTTTAAACGTAACAGTTAATGTAAAATGCTTCAATTAGTAAATTAATTTTAACTTTGTCTAAAATAATAATAATAAAAAATGTCATATTTCTCCTGTGTAGTTTCTTATTAATGATATTTGTTTAAAAGTGGAACAATGAACTTTTTCCAGATCTGTGAATAAACAATAAACATTTTATTAAATTATGACAACAAAATCTAAATCATAATCAAACTTACTTTTCGATATTCCAACATAGTTCCGAAAAGTGGAAGAGGTTTAGGTCCTGGAATCCCCAACTTTACGAAGTATTTATAGGGCCAGTATCCATACCTGTAAATTACCAACACAATAATGAACAAATATAAAAAAAATCATCCAACAAATTGAATTAAAAATAGAATTAACAAAAATTGTCGGAGTTGCCCTTTGAGTGTTTATTTAATAAGGACAGACTGCGCAGTATTATCAGTATTATAAGATGATGAAACAGGTGTTTATTGACTAGTTTATGATGCTGAGGGAAGCAGTTTTATAACATTGTAAAATTTGTAAAAAAAAAAAAAAAATCGAATTAAACTTAAAATACATTTTTTTTTAAATTTATGAAAAAAAAAAACATTTTTAATGAACATAAAATTATTTTTAAAAACTACAACTATAGACAAAAGCCTGAAATTAGCATTACAAGTCATTTATTTTTGCTAAAAATTTTCTATTTTCATTCTGTAAATGTAAAATTTCTAAAATTTCAAAAAAATCAACAATTTCAAAAAATTTAATCCATTTTTTTTTAAGTGTATGTTGTGTGAAGTGTGTAGTGAAGTGGATTCACTAGTGTATTACAGTAATAGTGAATAATCTTACAGCAGCAGGAGGCTGGTGAACAGCAGCAGCAGAGTCCAGGTCTCCGCCGAGAAAATCCAGAAATAATCCATCAGATCTGACTGAACTCGGTCCTGCAGAACCTCCAGACGGGACAGTAATAACCAGGACGTCCTGCAGTACAGCAACCTTTAAATCCCCAACCTGCAGGTTAATGATTACCAACAAACACACACACACACACCATACACACAACACTCAATCTTTCTTACTCACGCAACACTGACCTCAATATAAACTCCTGTATAACATTTACTGTTACTCTGCTCTAAAATATATATAAACTAAAACATCTGTTCACCTGAGTATCAATCCAAACCTCCACACAAGACAATTCATATCATATTCTGTTTACCTTTCTATCATATTAATGATTTGACTTAATACTACTATAAAACTGACTTAAAATATATAAAAATATATATTGCATAAAATGTATTTTTCTCTAATTTAATGCAGAAATTTTACATATAAGAGAATACATGCCCATATAATTAATTTCGGTGTTACTGGTAAATTAATTTCATTCATGTTTGTAAGTACACATCACAACAGCGCTTTTATAAAAACCTGGTGTTTATGGTATAGAGTGTATATAGAGTGTGTGTATAGAGTGTATATATAGTGTGTGTATAGTGTGTTCAGTATACAGTGAGTAGATTGAGTATAGAGTGTGTGAAGCGTATATAGAGTGTATAAAAAGTGAATATAGAATGTGTATAGAGTGTGTGTAGACTATATAGAGTGTACATAGTGTGTATATAGTGTGTACAGTAAACAGTGTATATAAAGTGTGTATAGAGTTTGTGTAGATTGTGTTGTAGAGTATATAGAGTGTATATAGTGCGTATAGTATACAGTGTATATAGAGTGTTTGTAGAGTATATAGTGTGTATAGTATACAGTGTGTAGAGTTTGTGTAGAGTGTTTGTAGAGTATATAGTGTGTATAGTATACAGTGTGTAGAGTTTGTGTAGAGTGTTTGTAGAGTATATAGTGTGTATAGTATACAGTGTGTAGAGTTTGTGTAGAGTGTTTGTAGAGTATATAGTGTGTATAGTATACAGTGTGTAGAGTTTGTGTAGAGTGTTTGTAGAGTATATAGTGTGTATAGTATACAGTGTGTAGAGTTTGTGTAGAGTGTTTGTAGAGTATATAGTGTGTATAGTATACAGTGTGTAGAGTTTGTGTAGAGTGTTTGTAGAGTATATAGAGAGTGTATACAGTGTACGTTCAACCACAAACATAGCACATATTTGTGAAATGGAACAAAAATGATACATTGTTTTAAAAGTATAAAATAAAAATCTGAAAAATGGGATGTGCAAAAGTACTCAGCCCCCTTTACTCTGAACCCCCTAAATAAAATCCAGTGCAGTCAACTGCCTTGAGAAGTTACTGAATAAGATCAATGAGGAGAGATCAAGTCAGTGAATCAGCCGAGAGATCCATGATCACTCTGGAGGAGCTGCAGAGATCCACAGATCAGGTGGATCAGGAGAATCTGTTCACAGGACAACTATCATAAGTCCTGCTCTCCACAAATCTGATCTTTATGGAAGAGTGGAAGAAGAAAAACATTGTTGAAAGAAAGACGTAAGAAGTGCTGTTTGTACAGGAAACATGTGGAAGAAGATTCTGTGTTCAGATCAGATCAAAGTTGAACATTTTGGCCTAAATGTAAAAAAGCTCTATGTGTGGAGGAAAAGTAACACCATCCATCCCCACTGTGAAACATGGTGGTGGCAGCATCATGCTGTGGGGATAAGCTTTTCTTCAGCAGGGACAGATTTAGGAAGCTGGTCAGAGTTGATGGAGGGAAGATGGATGGAGATAAATAAATACAGAACAATCCTGGAAGAAGAAAAGCTGTTGGAGGCTGTAAAAGACTTGAGATCTTCCAGCAAGACGATGACCCTAAACATACAGCCAGAGCTACAGTGGAGCTATAATGATTTAGATCAGAGAATATTCATGTGTTAGAATGATCCAGTTAAAGTCCTAAAGACCTAAATCTCATTGATCTTCTGTGGAGAGACATGAAAACTGCTGTTCACAGACCAACGCTCTCCATCCAACCTGACTGATCTTCAGCTGATTTATAAAGAAGAACGGAGGAAAAATCTCTACAGTCTCTAGATGATCAAACGCTGATAGAGATAAACCCCAAAGCACTTACAGTTATAATTGCTGCAAAATGTGGTTCTACTTACTATTGATATAGGGGGAGGAATACTTTTGCACGTCACACTCTTCAGATTTTTATTTGATGTATCATTTTTGTTCCACTTCACAATTTTGCAATACTTTGTGTTTGTCTGTTACTTAAAATCTCAATAAAATACATTTAAGTTTGTGGAAAATGTGGAAATTTTCAAGGGGTACGAATACTTTTGCAAGTCACTGTAGTGTGTGTATAGAGTGTGTTGGGCTGGGGTTATGTAAGGCAGGAGTGCCGGGGTGAACTTTGCCCTCGGTTGTCTGTAATTAAGTAAGAGTTCAGGGGGCAGATGTTGGATAACCTACAATTATAAAATCACTGCTGTTTTTTACTGCTGTTGTGAATCAACACAAAAAGTCCAAAGTTCCAAATAATTATCGAACAATTATTACAGTTATTAGATAGATCTCTAACATTCACTATTTATAGGTTTATGTTTGAGTAAAATGAACATTGTTGTTTTATTCTATAAACTACAGACAACATTTCTCCCAAATTACAAATAAATATATTCTCATTTAGAGCATTTATTTACAGAAAATGAGAAATGACTGAAATAACAAAAAGATGCAGAACTTTCAGACCTCAAATAATGCAAAGAAAACAAGTTCATATTCATAAAGTTTTAAGAGTTCAGAAATAATCAATATTTGGTGGAATAATCCTGGTTGGTTTTTAATCACAGTTTTTTTTCATGCATCTTGGCATCATGTTCTCCTCCACCAGTCTTACACACTGCTTTTGGATAACTTTATGCTGCTTTACTCCTGGTGTAAAAATTCAAGCAGTTCAGTTTGGTGGTTTGATGGTTTGTGATCATCCATCTTCCTCTTGATTATATTCCAGAGGTTTTCAATTTGGTAAAATCAAAGAAACTCATCATTTTTAAATGCTCTCTTATTTTTTTCCAGAGCTGTATGTCCATATATATTAACTCAAAATTATCACATAATATATACAATAACAAGCATTTTTATTTTATAGAGAAAAGTGAAAAACGGAATTTAACAAATATTTTTGTTACATTTAAAAAGACAAATATGGAATTTTTAAAGTTTCAAATATGGAAAAAAAAATTATATATATTTACTGTACATTAACATATGTAAACAAAGATGTTTAACATATAAATGTAACAATATATGAACAATATGAATAGAGAAAATTCAAAATCATAAGAAATAGCAATACATATTTCTATTCTTGTAGTAATACAATTTTTGCAGGTTTCTTTTATTGTATTTTACGTTATTTGAAATCTTTGATTTTTGCTTTACCCTTTTATTTTATACATTATTGTTATATCTAATATCTTACTGATTTGTGTGAGCAGGAAAAGCATTTTACTGATAGGTCTACCGTGTATGACTATTCATGTGACTTTAAAACTTTGATTTAATAAAAATTTGATGAAGTTAAATGATATGGATCGAGTTACTGGAGTGCAGAAATCCCCAGTTCTAGAAGAACCTGATTAGAGAGAGGGAAGGAACCATAACATAAAAATGTCTACAATTTTTAAGATAAAAACTATAGTTTTTTTTATCTCAACTAATATTCATGTAATTTATATTTAATGTGATTGAGATTTTCACCCGAGAGTTGATGGTTTATGTAAGAAGTGCTTTTTATTCACAAAAAATAATTTTAAAACTTTATTCAACATTCAGCACATTTGTTTTCAAACTTCTATTTTCTTCAGATTGTTAATTATAACACAGACTTTTTGATTTAATCTGATTGTTGTTGGGTTGTTGTTGTGCTGGGATTAGCTCGGGGGGGGAATTTCAGCTTGATGGGATCTTTAGGAGCCAGGAAAATATTGGTGCCCAACTTCAACGGAACCTAAAAAACAATAAACAAGATTATTATCATAAATCATAAACCTTACACAGTACACAGTTATAAATATATAGCAAAATATAGTAGAATATATACAGCTCTGGATAAAAATGAAGGTCGCACTTCAGTTTCTGAATTAGTTTCTCTGATTTTGCTATTTATAGGTTTATGTTTGAGTAAAATGAACATTGTTGTTTTATTCTATAAACTACAGACAACATTTCTCCCAAATTACAAATAAAAATATTCTCATTTAGAGCATTTATTTACAGAAAATGAGAAATGACTGAAATAACAAAAAAAAAGATGCAGAGCTTTCAGACCTCAAATAATGCAAAGAAAACAAGTTCATATTCATAAAGTTTTAAGAGTTCAGAAATAATCAATATTTGGTGGAATAATCCTGGTTGGTTTTTAATCACAGTTTTTTTTTTCATGCATCTTGGCATCATGTTCTCCTCCACCAGTCTTACACACTGCTTTTGGATAACATTATGCTGCTTTACTCCTGGTGCAAAAATTCAAGCAGTTCAGTTTGGTGGTTTGATGGTTTGTGATCATCCATCTTCCTCTTGATTATATTCCAGAGGTTTTTAATTTGGTAAAATCAAAGAAACTCATCATTTTTAGAACGTACAGTAGAGCTGTACGTTCTCTTTATATATATATATATATATATATATATATATATATATATATATATATATATATATATATATATATATATATATATATATTCATAATAAATATTATTAAGTACCTGGTCTGGATCAGGATTGATGACGTTGAATCTCTGCAGGATCTCTACGATGGCGAGTTTCATGGCCAACAGGGCGAACCTCATCCCGATACAGTTTCTGGGTCCAGAACCGAAAGGCATGTAGACGTAGGGGTCAATATTCTCCTTATTCCCTTTAGTGAACCTGCAGAACAGAACCGGATCAGAACATAGCAGACCCATACATTCTACAGCACTTCTTTGCTATCGTAACAACGGGAAAAGTAACAAGTAATAAAAGTTGGGATTGTGCATAGTTGCATGTCTATGTGTGCTTACAAAACCAAGATAGCGATGAATGTCTGACTGTTGGCGTCTGTCTAGGTTGTATTCAGTCAGTGGAGCTCCTGTGTTTTCTGTTACCAAGATAAACAAGATAAAACTCCAGAAATGTACCTGAACACACCTCATTTCCAGAACACCACGCCCATCAGTGTAGATATATTCAGAAGATCTGCTGCTGTTTAAATGATGAAGGTGGAAGCCGTAAAAACAGACAGTTGGTTGGGAACGACATATTTTGTTAAATATGCCAGTCAAGAAGGCTAGAGTATAGTACAATATGTTCCTCTAAATTTTGCATCCACCTAGCACTAAAGCCTTTGATCTCCGGGTGCGAATCAGTCATGTAGATAAGACTCTTTCATCTTCCTATGCGATATCCCAAGTAAACCCACTGATACCAGGCAAAAAACAAGACCAAGGAACATATTATTTTAGGATTTTAGGAAGGTGGATAGTCTGCACACCCCTATCTGTAGTGGCCACATTGGTTCAGTCTACTGTTAGTATCTCAGCCTTTCTGATGATGTATATTGATGACTTGTTCATCTAATTCAGGGGTCGGCAATTAAGTTTAGCCACAGGCCAGATATTTTCCAAGCCATTACGTGGCCAGAAAAAAAAATCTGTTTTGTAAAATGAAGAAGTGTAATGGGATGGAGCTACAGACTAGTAGCTCTCCAGCCCAGAGGGTTGTTGAACCCGATTGCAGAACAGTTGATCTCAAAGCAGGTAATCCCAAGAAGAAAGGAATAAAAAATAAATAAATAAACACACCGCTTCTCACGCGGGATTGAACCCGTGTCGTCAGGGTCGCGCTCCAATATACTATTGCTTCCCCAGCTAGTGAATTGGAACACGATCAGGGAAAAAAAAACTAGGGAGCCCAAGAACGGGCTGAAAAACGAGAACGGGCGGAACCTAAAGTCACGACAGAGAGAGAGAGAGGGGAGGAACGTAAACAAAAGCTCACCAGAGCTTCATTGTAGAGGTTCACTGTAGTTTAAACAACCTCACGGGCCAGATGTTTCATGTTTCATATTTCGCCTGTTGCCGACCTCTGATCTACATCAACTTTTACCCAATTTAAATTCAAAAGAATGTGGTTTCAACTTTAAGCCTGAGTGGGTGTAGCCTTTTCTAACAGGAGACTACCAGGACCATCCTCGGTCATGATGCAGATTCCCTCTATTTACCCATCGTCTACAGGGTTTGTACCTTTCCGGGTTGAAGGTTGAAGGGTCGGGCCAGTACTCTGGGTCTCTGTGGAGGGGAAACACCGGTATCATGATGGAGGTTCCTTGTGGAATGGTCAGACCGTTAATCTCGATCGTCTCCTTGCAGACTCTTTCCAGCCGGGCGACAGAAGGGAACAGCCTCATGGATTCGTTCAGAGCAGCATCCAGGTATTCCATGTTCATCACTGCATCGTACTGAACCGGAGCCTACGGGCAAAAGAACAGAACACTGAGCAGGAAACTAGATACACTTTCTGGCATTAGTTGCCTCTTTTCCGTTGCAGGGATAAGCAGTTCTGCGTTTTTGGTGGTTCTATTTTCTTTTCCGCATCTTTTCTTCATTTGGTGATTGGGCTTTCTGATGTAAGGATCAACTAATTGACTTGCCAAGTCATGCTAATAAGTCATTACCAATGTTGGCCAGGACCTGGTAACAATGAGGGATGAGGGACAAGGTTCAAAGCTAAAGTATTAGTACTTTAGCTATGAACCTTATTCCTCATCCCTCAAGCTATGACATGACAGATTTGTTAGATAAGGCTGGTGCTGATGTGGCCAAGGTTTATATCTGGCATGCTTAAGATGCAATATTGGGCAAGACCTGTAGCCGGAAGTGATGTGGGATAAGATCCATAGTATGCTAATTTGCTAGTTTGGTAAAATAAGGGCAGGAAGGTAAGAATTTTCACATCCAGTGTCAACAGACATTGTTCACTTTCTGTTCCTGACTTTTGTAGAAGCTGTTGTAGAGTTTGTTGAGTATTAGCAGGAGTATCTACAAACATTTGGACATGTATTATACGTTATTAGGGAAGGTCTGGTCGATCTCCTGCTGAAGCTTCTTCATGGTCTCAGGGTTGGTGGCGATGTTGTAGAAGAAGAAGGACAGAGTGCTGCTGCTCGTCTCGTAACCGGCGAAGATGAAGATCATGGACTGGGACAGGATCTCGTGATCTGTCAGACCTAGAGCGATAAAAATAAAGAAACTCATCCATATAAAATAAAATGTTTTACAGATACGGAATTCCGGCATAAATGACAGCAATGGGAGGAGCTACTCAATTTATACCCCACTTATAGTAACAATTATTTTTGTCCAAATCTGAGGGGCACAGCAAACTAAGATGCTAAAAACTGTGGTCTGAGGAACAGGAATGGGCGATTCCCTGAGTTGTGCTTCTTTGGCATCAGCAGCCGGAGTCCGAGAGAGCACATTACTGACCTAAACTGCAACCGGGATTCAAACTCTCCATTCTCAGGCTGTGAACACTTAAAGGATGTAATGATTAAAGTACCACCTTTCTTCATATCTTCTCCTTGCTGTTCTCCTTCTGTCTGAGAATCCACCATGAGCTGCAGGATGTCCACTCTGCTCTACAGGAAGGACAGGAAACATAAGACATATAAGTATATTTCGTATAATTTTAACTGATATTTATTGTAAGGTCTTCCAGGTGGTTGTTGTGGTGATTTGGTTGAAAGTGCTTTAATTTTTACTTTGAAAAAAGTAAAAAGATACATCAAGCCTAGATACCGCTAAATGCAGAGATCAGTATGGATACCTAGAATATGAAAAGATGAATCAAATAAAAACTGCAAGGACAACTGTTGCAACGATGTTACAGGTGGTTGCCGAGGTGCTGCTTAGAGGTTGCTACAGTGCTGTTAGTTGATTGCAAAAGGCTTGCTTGCTATGATATCCCAGGTGGGATACACTGATGTGCAGCTCTGGAAAAACATTAAATAGACCACTCAAAGATTTTGAAAACCTCTGGAATATAATCAAGAGGGAGATGGATGATCACAAACCATCAAACCACCAAACTGAACTGCTTGAATTTTTGCACCAGGAGTAAAGCAGCATAAAGTTATCCAAAAGCAGTGTGTAAGACTGGTGGAGGAGAACATGATGCCAAGATGCATGAAAAAACTGTGTTTAAAAACCAACCAGGATTATTCCACCAAATATTGATTATTTCTGAACTCTTAAAACTTTATGAATATGAACTTGTTTTCTTTGCATTATTTGAGGTCTGAAAGTTCTGCATCTTTTTTATTATTTCAGTCATTTCTCATTTTCTGTAAATAAATGCTCTAAATGAGAATATTTTTATTTGTAATTTGGGAGAAATGTTGTCTGTAGTTTTTAGAATAAAACAACAATGTTCATTTTACTCAAACATAAACCTATACATAGCAAAATCAGAGAAACTGATGCAGAAACTGAAGTGCTCTCTTCATTTTTTACAGATATGTATGTTTTTTTTTACCTTGTGATTTTTGGCCTTTCGCTCGGCTTTGATCTTCTTCAGGGAGACAAAAAAGAAGTCGGCCACCGCGGCGGGAAAAAGCGAGAATTTCATTTTCTCCAGCAGGGGAATGAGAAATGGGAACAGCCCTGAAACAGAACACAGGAACGTTCTAGATAAGGGTTCTCTCTCCACAGTGTTAGAAATAAATACGGAGGGGAGGTAGTTTTGCATTAATACAGTTGATGATTTAAAATACGATTATTAACACAGATAAACACCAGCGAGGAGGAATAAGGGGCTGAAAACATCGAAATCCAGGAGCTTCTTGATGTTGGTGACGAACGGGTCGTCAGGGTTGTTCATAGAGTCGATATCAACGCTGAACGCTGTACTCGTTATTACATCCATACTGTACGCTCCAAACACCCTGCACATATACAACAGCAAATCAGAAAGCAGGTATTATCTTACAGTATTAAATATATCGTTATATATATATATATATACAAGGATTGGAGAATGAAAGTGAAACACCTGGTTTTAGAGCACAATAATTGATTGTGGTGACGGACAGTTCTGGTGGAAACAGGAGAGTTGAGGTGCACATTGAATTCTGTGTGATTTGATCAGCCGTGGTTTTATGTTTTTTTGGATACAATCCGGGTTAGCACCCGAACATCCCTTTCAGACAGCATCCTCTTACAGCGTCCACAGTTAATCCTGTTGGATGTGGTTGGTCCTTCTTGGTGGTATGCTGACATTACCCTGGACACCGTGGCTCTTGATGCATCACAAAGACTTGCTGTCTTGGTCACAGATGCTCCAGCAAGACGCGCACCAACAATTTGTCCTCTTTTGAACTCTGGTATGTCTCCCATAATGTTGTGTGCATTGTAATATTTAGAGCAGAACTGTGCTCTTACCCTGCTAATTGAACCTTCACACTCTGCTCTTACTGGTGCAATGTGCAATTAATGAAGATTGAACACCAGGCTGCTCCAATTTAGCCATGAAACCTAAAATCCCACACTAAAATGATGACAGGTGTTTCAGTTTCATTGTTTAACCTCTGAATATACAGTGTATTTTCCATAAGTGCTAACCATAGAATAAAACAAGTTTAGCAGATAATTGGCTTTAAAAAAATTGTAAATGTTAGGCATGCAAAAGCTATAATTCTAATATTCCCTAAATAAATATTCAGCCACCAAATTCATTATTATTTACAGTGCAATTAAAATGATATAACTTACTCTTTAACTGCGACTCCCTCTGTGTTTTTACTGCTTTTCTCCAGGTTTTTAACTAAAGTGTTTGCGTGTGTCTGAATGATCCCGAACATCTACACAAATACATTTAGATCATTGTATATAATTTCTCACATTTATTATTATTTATTATTAACCTCTATTAACTCCATTACTTTTATTAATGTTTGCTAATCAGTAAAAAACTAAAAGTTTTTTTCTAGTTATTAAACACAAAATATATATAAATATAAAAAAGCTTTTCCTGTGATAGAAATTAGTAATAATATAGTTATAATAAAAAATAATACATCATTATTTTATATGTGATGTTAAACTAGAGACACTACAGACACAAACACAGACCAGAACAACTAATTATACCAAATAATTATCATTCTGCAGTTAATTAGTGTTAAATTAGAGGTTATTCAGCGTAAATTTGTATTAATTTGCATTATTTAGTATTATGTATTAATTAGAGGTTATTCAAGCTTAACAAGGGTTAATTAGTGTTAATTAAAGGTTAATCAGAGGTTAGTCAGAGGTCATTAGTGTTAATCACACCTCCTTCAGTCTGCCGCTGGTGAACGATGGTGAGAGATGGTTCCGGATTCTCTTCCAGTCCTCGTCTTTAGTGACGAACAGAGCGTCGTACAGCTCTCCGTTCATACCGAAATCCTGAGAACAGGAGCAGAAACAGCGGGGGGGGGGGGGGGGGGGGGGTTTATAGAGGTTAAATTCACGTTTATATCATTTATCTCAAGATTTCCTTTCACTGAAATAAAGCAGCCGAGCACAACTGCTGAAAATGAACCCCACACTATAATAATAATGATCCCCCCTCAGCCAAACTTTACACTCGGCACAGTGCAATCCTAACAACCGCCCAACCCCAACCCCTCATTCATCAGATTGCATTCCATAGTTTGCTAATGATACCAATAATACTAATAATAATAATATTACTAATACCATTAACTGAATGTTCTTACCCTCCTGTTGGTGAAGTAGGTGTAGCATTCTTTAACCAGGATTGATTTAACGATGGATTTATCCACAATACAGAGCACCCGATCCCTCCCCTCAAAAAAACTGAAAAAAAATGAAGAATCAGAATCAGAATCTTTTTTCGCCAAGTACCAGAAGTACAAGGATTTCAACATCAAAATAGAATAAAATATACAAACAAAACAAAAAATTACCAAGTGTAAGTAAAAATCCAAGTATACAAAATATAAAAAAATATAAGATAAAGTGCACTATGTGCTGAATAGATTAACTTTGTAGAAGACCGTAGATTATACAGTAGTTTATTATTTATTACAAATTATATGATAAAGTGTAGTAATGTATATAAACACTGTGAACAGAGCAAACACACAGCCCTGTAAATACAGCAGCTGATTCACAGTATTACAGTATTACACTGAAATTTACACAGATTTTTGTTCTCAGAACAGAAAATAAATATATATTAATGTCACCTGTGATCCTGGTGTTGCTTCTCCTCGCCTCATGAGGTCGCTCTCACCTCAGTACCACCACTATACTCACCTGTTGCCTGTTAGTAATTAGTATCTGTATACAGGGGTTGGAGAATGAAACTGAAACACCTGTCATCATTTTAGTGTGGGATTTTAGGTTTCATGTCTAAATTGGAGCAGCCTGGTGTTCAATCTTCATTAATTGCACATTGCACCAGTAAGAGCAGAGTGTGAAGGTTCAATTAGCAGGGTAAGAGCACAGTTCTGCTCTAAATATTACAATGAACACAACATTATGGGAGACATACCAGAGTTCAAAAGAGGACAAATTGTTGGTGCACGTCTTGCTGGAGCATCTGTGACCAAGACAGCAAGTCTTTGTGATGCATCAAGAGCCACGGTATCCAGGGTAATGTCAGCATACCACCAAGAAGGACCAACCACATCCAACAGGATTAACTGTGGACGCTGTAAGAGGAAGCTGTCTGAAAGGGATGTTCGGGTGCTAACCCGGATTGTATCCAAAAACATAAAACCACGGCTGATCAAATCACGCAGAATTCAATGTGCACCTCAAATCTCCTGTTTCCACCAGAACTGTCCGTCACCACAATCAATTATTGTGCTCTAAAACCAGGTGTTTCACTTTCATTCTCCAACCCCTGTATATATATACAATACTCTGAACTTTCTATGCAACGTCTTGTTTGGTTCTCCTTGCAATTTGAAGCGTTATTATCTACTTTTTGCTTTTCCGGTTATCTGACTCTTGCTCACGTACTTTGACTCTGTTTTTTTGGATAACTCCTCGCCTGCTTTGTTTATCTTGAGTTGCACTCTGTTAATAAAGCTGCATTTGGATTCTCACTCCTTGGTCTTATGTAACAATTAGCATTAGAGAAATGACTCATATAAAAATAAATAACATGTACAAATGAACACATCAGTACGTTTAAGCGTTTAATTTTAATTTAATGTTAATTTTATCATTTTCATTTTTTTATTTGGTGTTTTAATTCCAAAAAAAAATAAAACTTTCTTTTATTGTCCTGCTAGGGTTTGTTATTATTTTGTTTTGTTTCCATTTAACTTTAATAACAAATAAACAAGCAAACAAACAAACAAACAAACAAAAACAAATATATACTCACCCCCAAATCTTCCCATACTTCCTGTAGCACTCCATATCAAACACATGGAAACCCTAAAAACAATACATTTATATTAATATAAATAAACCACTGACAGGAACTGCAGCTGTGTGCAAAAGTAATGCACACTTAAATAAGCTTATTATTATTATTATTAAACAATTTATGAATTGTTTTATTATATGTCTATGATTTCATTATTGAGAATTTATTTAGTGATCAATTTAATTAACATTATACTTACTGAATCATTTTAACCTAATTAATTATAGATTATAAACATTATTGATGTTCAATAATGTTGTTAATATAATATTATCAGTGTAGACAGTTATTCATATGTATTCTGAATTGTTTATATGCACATATTTGATATGTGCAAATTCAATTTAATTTAAACTGTATTTCTTATGAGCACCAAATGATTATTCTGCAATAATCCATTATGATTAATATATTTTTCTATATATTAAAAATAATATTTAGTATTAGGCCAAACTGTTATAATAATTTAAATAAAAATAATGATATGTAAGATTGATATATTTTTTTTGTTTCATAACAATTCATTTTTTGAAGTTGTTATATAAGACCTCACTTAGTAAACAAATAATAAAATATTCTAAAAAGTACATCAACAATAATATTTCAATTTCAATTTCAGTTACTTAATTTACACATTTCTGTAACAGGTTCCACAGACTTTACACAAAACTGTATATAAATAATTATGATAAACAATAAACCTGCATTATTTGATTATAAATATAAAGCTTAATTGCTAATTAAACCCACCTTTCTGTATTCCAGTAAATTTCCGAAAACTGGAAGCGGTTTTGGTCCTGGAATTCCCAAATTTACAAAGAACTTATTGTTCCAGGTTCCATACCTGCAGAGTGTCACCAGAGTAATGAGGAAATATCAGAAATTATATGCATAATTATAGAGATTTAATAGGTTTAGTGTGAACAAGTGCATCATAAATTCCTGCTCTGAGTTTTTAAGACGATAAAATAGAGATAAAAACACTGTAAACTTGTAAAAGTGATGATCAAGCTTATTTAAAAAAAATCATTCATGTCTAAAAACGTATTAATTAATAGGTTTTAATTTAAGTAAAAAGCAGAAACAGTTCTTAAATTCAGTATTAAGTCAGTATTTCTGAGTACCTTTGAGTCCCCTTTCTTTTAAATAATTAATTTAGTCATTTATTCAAATGGTTGCTTAAATATGTTTAACTTAAACTTTAAAAGCTTTAAAATAAAAATACAAAAATGGAAAAATATATACTTTTTAACTAAATACCATTTTAAGTAAAATAAATAGCTTATAAATGTAAAACAATTACTTTTTATTTATAAAAGTTTGACATTTTACTTTCAACTTATACAAGCATAAAAACTCACTTTTCAATTTTAAACCTATAAATCATTTTTATGTTTTTTTCTTTCTGTAAAACTAATTTTTCAATATAATTTGAATATGAATAAACTTGTGTGAAGTGTGTAGTGAAGTGGATTCACTAGTGTATTACAGTAATAGTGAGTAATCTTACAGCAGCAGGAGGCTGGTGAACAGCAGCAGCAGAGTCCAGGTCTCCGCCGAGAAAATCCAGAAATAATCCATCAGATCTGACTGAACTCGGTCCTGCAGAACCTCCAGACGGGACAGTAATAACCAGGACGTCCTGCAGTACAGCAACCTTTAAATCCCCAACCTGCAGGTTAATGATTACCAACACACACACACACACACACACACCATACACACACACACATAAAAGTTCCTGAAATAAAAAATATTTTCTATTAGAGCTTCAACTAATGATTATTTTGGTAGTCGACTAATCTGATTATTATTTTTTCGATTAATCGATTAGTAAGCTATTATTTCTGCCATCTCTAAAAACACCAGAAACAGCTGAACATGAGATTTAAAAGGAATTGAATTGTCTAGATTTAGTTTAAATGTAGAAAAGTTCTGATATTTAGTGAGTAAATATGTAATCTGTTGAGTTTGGGCACTTTTGGAGACACAGATTAAGTTGAGTGTAAACTGTGTGATTAAGAAATTTACCCCCATTTATCTCCCTTTGCACTTCTGTTCCCAGCACTTTGTGTAATGCAGTACTGTTACAAATGAACGATAAATTAACAATTACATTTTTAATCGTTGCAGCCCTACTTTCTATGCACTTATTTCTCATTAATTTAAACTGAAACAGCTGTTCAGAACCTCATGTTTATTAAACCTATTAAAAACTAAGAAATTGCATTAGTAAAACAGGAAACAAGGTTACATTAATTTAGAGCACTTATAACAGTATATAAAAACATGGTTAAATGGTTCTGTTATGTCTTGACTAATTATTAATTGATACTAGTTAAGAAAATTAATCCCCCCTCTACCAAACTTTACACTTGGCACAGTGCATATTACAGGAGTAAAAATGTTATAAATTATAATAAATAAAAAATATATATTTAATTTTAATTTATTCTCATTAACACTTTGAGATCGGGCTTCACTTTACATACAAAAACAAAACATCTACATCCATCTATAACTTCCATCCATTCATACCCACATTATACACACATACAAACACATGCACACACACACGTGTAGACATATGCACCTATATTTTAAAATACATAATAACAGTTATCCATCTTCTAACAAAAATTAAATCGGAAGCTTTAATTTAAACTGTGCGGTTATATGTTTCATCATGTAGACATATTTCTGTAACTTTCTTTTAATATTTAAACATAAATGACAAAAGTAAATTTTAACTTTCAAAAAGTATGAAAACTTACTTTTAAAACATAAAATTTAAATTAAAACAAAATGGTCCGGTAAACACAACTGTACTGTAACATCTCTAATATGTAGAAAAAAAACTTTTAATATGTAATTTTTACTACTTTTAATTCTTAAAATTACAATTACAGATAAATAGATAATTTTTGTTATAAAATGAAATGTTGAATACATTTTAGAAAGACTGTAGCAAACTTCAGATTACAAATTAACAGAAGACTACAATTTTAGTTTGTGAAGTGTTTTTACAATGAAAGTCAAAACATTTAATTTATATTTTATTTAACGAAAATTTGCATTTGAACTGTAAACACAACGTTATAAAAAAGACACTTGAATATTTACAGTTAAAAACTATGAAGTCTGTGTTTGAATAAAAATAAATGGTCTTACATTTTATATCTTTAGAAATGTCATCTTTTTAAAATCACTGTTTATCCTGTTACACTTTTAAAGGTTTAACCTATTTATTAGAAACTCATATTTGAAATGTTGTGTTCGGGTGAGACAGGAGCACCAGGGTAAACTTTGCCCTCGGCGGAGTGCATATATATATATATATACAGCATATATCAGTAACAGTTCAGGGAGCAGATGATCAATAACCTAAAATTATAAACTCACTGCTGCTTATCATCACTGCCATGCAAAAACCTCATATGTCTAAAAACAACAACTTTACATGAGATCTTAACTATTCATAACTAACCAAGCTAAATAAAACTAAGCTCAATAAACTGACAAAAACTAAAATCTAGTAAACTAAATAAAACTAAAACTAACACTAAAACTGCAACTAACTTACAAAGCTAACTATAACTATCTTAACTAAAACTAACTACCTTACTTACTAACTAAAACTATAAATACAGCTGCTGTAAACTGTACTTAACTTTATTTTTATGTATGAAGTTAGTTAAAAGTTAAGTTGTCTGAAACAGAGAATAGCTGACATAACAATATAAATAATATAAATATATATTTTTAATATAAACCATAATTAAGGGTTATTTAACATAATATTAACATATCAAATTTCTGAAATTCCACTGTAAATAAAAAGACACTTGCACAGCGTTAATGTGTTTAATGTATTTAATGTGTTTAATGTATTTAATGTGTTTAATAGTGAGTTTAATGATCTTCAGTATAAACAGTATAAACATTCTGAGGAAGTTAGTAAGGAGTAAAGTGAGGACGGTGAGGTGAGGTAGCCGCAGGTTCAGCAGAGTTTATGAGATAAACAGGTAATTTTTACACTTATTAAACTTTCCTAGGAATGAACTTCAGCTTAATCGGGTCTTTAGGAGCCAGGAGTCCAGAGATCCCCAGTTCTAGTGGAACCTAAGCAGAGAGAGAGAACAGTCAGATACAGAATCTAGAACATACTTTCTGTTCAATTCTATAACATTTAATTAAATGTTAAAACAGGATGCATAACCGGTTTCCTCCCTTTCATTAAATACACAAATGTTCTGATCTGCTGCCCACTTAAACATTTTCTTAACTTTATAACTTTTGATTTGTAGAACATTCAATCTGAACATGTTTAACATAAAAAACTTTGTTTTTCAGATAAATTATTATTGTATTGTTATTTTAGATCTAACCTTGGTTTCTTCGCTAAGGATGACATCGAATCTCTGCAGGATCTCTACGATGGCGAGCTTAATGGTAACCAGAGCGAATCTCATCCCGATACAGTTTCTGGGTCCAGAACCGAAAGGCATGTAGACAAAGGGGTCAATATTCTCCTTATTCCCCTTAGTGAACCTGCGGAGGAACAAGACATAAAATGAAAGCAAATTTTACAACAAATTTAAAACATTCTACAACAAATTTTAAATGTTCTATACTAAGAGAGATCTACCACAAATTTAAAACGTTCTACAACAATTTTAAACCATTCTACCAAAACATTTTAAGGTTTTACAACACATTTAAAATGTTATATAACAAATTTTAAATATTCTACCACAAATTTAAAATATTCTACAACAAATAAAATATATTATACAACAAATTTAAAACGCTCTACAACAAACTTAAAATGATCTACCACAAATTTCAAACATTTTACAACAAATTTAAAGATGTTCTACAACAAACATAAATCGTCTATAACAAAATCTACCACATTTACCACAAATTTAAAACATTCTACCACAATTTTTATAATTTCTACAACAAATTTTATCCTATAATAAATTTAAAATTGTAATAAAAACAAATCGTAAGAAATGTGAATTTTTATTGAGTACAGTTGAATTTCTTTTGCAGATACATAAAAGAATCTTATTTACAAAGGTATAATTAGATACAAGTTTTAATAAAACAGTTCTGTATTTTAGACCCGACTGTAGTGAGTGTGTTTGGTTCTGTACCTCTCGGGTTTAAAGGTGTCTGGTTCGGGCCAGTACTCCGGGTCTCGGTGGAGGGGGAACACCGGTGCCAAGACGACGGTGTTCTGAGGAATGGTGAGTCCGTTAATCTCCACCGTCTTTTTACAGACTCTCTCCAGACGAGCAGCCGGAGGATATAACCTCAGAGACTCGCTCAGAGCAGCGTCCAGATAATCCATATTCATCACGGCGTCGTACTGAATCAAACTCTACATACACAGAACAGCAGCTCAAAGGTCTGTTTTCACACGTTTGTTGTCCGAACATTTGTTAAAATAAAACATTAATCTGGGTAGAATCTGGTATTTTTGGTAAACTACGCATCCGTTCTGTTCGATGTTCCTCAGGGGTCTACTCTTTGCCCTGTTAACTTCATAAACTTCAAATTAAACACAGTATAATATAAAAAATAAAGCTTCCAAACATCCAAACATGGTGGTAGTTTATTTTTTCATGCACACTTAATGTAAGTAAGACCCAGAAGAGAACACAATAAACCCAGAAATACACGAGCTTGAGTTTGACAGGACTGATTTGTTGTAAAATAAAGGTGGTTGTTATGGTATCCAAGCTTGTTGCCATGATGTCAGTAAGTGGCTGCTAAGTGTGTAACTATAATACTGCTTGATGGTGGATAAGCAGTGCTAAGTTGTTGCACTGGTGTTGCTAAGAGGTTGCTATGGTATCGAAAGGGGATTGGACTGGTGTTGCTTAGTTGTTGCTGTGCTCTCCTAATGTAAGTGCTGGTAGTGGTGTTCCTAAGTTATGAAGTTGTTGCACTGGTGTTGTTAAGTGGTTGCTGCTGTGTCCTGGGCTATTGCAATAGTGTTGCTAAGTGGTTGCAAAGTAGTTGCACTGTTGTTGCTAAGTGGTTGCTCCGCTGTCTTACTGTCTATGCTTACAGTGGTGTTGCTAAGTGGTTACACTGGTGTTGCTAGGTGGTTGTTGTGGTATGCTAAGTGGTTACACCAGTGTTGCTAAGTGGTTGCTACTGTATTCTGGGTTATTGCTATAGTGTTGCTAAGTGTTTGCAACGTGGTTGAAGATGGTGATGATAGAGGGTTGATTTGGTATTCCAGGTGGTATCCCACGGCGTCCACTGTTTTACTGATCGTATTTATTTGGATGTGGATTATTTGATGTGTTTAGGTTATAAAGCTGGTCTGTTTTAAACTGTTCACACGTATGGATTTACCAGACTGTTTACAGACTGTTACAGCCCCCTCTCAGTCAGACAGATAATTTTCACTTGCTCTGCTGTAACCCAGGTTTAATCTACTAACAAAGATAAAAATGAAGAGTTACCTCATTGGGGATGGTCTGGTCGATCTCCTGCTGGAGTTTCTTCATGGTCTCAGGGTTGGTGGCGATGTTGTAGAAGAAGAAGGACAGAGTGCTGCTAGTCGTCTCATAACCAGCAAAGATAAAGATCATGGACTGGGACAGGATCTCATGATCAGTCAGACCTACAGGGATAAAAACAAAAGTATCTCAGATGCTACTTTTGGGTTTGGTATCCTCTGGTGAGAGATTTATGACTGCTAAACATTTATCTGTGACACACTCAAAGACATTTTGCTTAGTTGATAGACTTTGAAAGGTGGTGCATCACTGAACTGAGTAATGTGAGCTGGACTGAAGAGTTCACAATGTAAACTGCTGGTGTGGACTGAAGAGTTCACACTGTAAACTGCTGGTGTGGACTGAAGAGTTCACACTGTAAACTGCTGGTGTGGACTGAAGAGTTCACAGTGTAAACTGCTGGTGTGGACTGAAGAGTTCACACTGTAAACTGCTGGTGTGATTGATGATCTGAGGAGCATCTTATACGACAGTCGACAGACACACATGTTGCTGCCAACTGATATCATTTTCCAGCAGGATAATTCTCACCCACACACAGCAAGGGTTTCCCAGAAATATCTCTACCCAATACTTTAAGCATATGTCCTAGAAAATGTTTAAATACAGTGTAAAAATGCCTTAAATTAGACTAAAATAAATAAAAGAACTAAAGATAATACCGTGGATCGCCCCTTTATCGTGATGCTCCACTTTCTCTGACTTCTGAGAGTCGATCATCAGCTGCAGGAAATCCACTCGCTTCTACAGAGCCACAGACAGAATGCCAGACAGGTAGTCAGATAGATAGATCGATAGACAGGCATATAGAGAGACAGGTAGGCAGACAAGCAGAGAGACAGAAGGTGAGAGAAAGAGAGAGACAGACAGACAGATAGACAGGTAGGCAGATGAGCAGTATCAACAGGTCATAATAAGCATGGTCCAGGATCGTACCTAAATGGGATTTATACTGTATGTATATAAATTAAGATAATACCTTATTATCTGAAGAGACACGCTGGGATTTAATCTTCTTAAGAGCGGCATAAAAGAAGTCCATCACTGCTGGAGGGAAGAAGCAGAAGTTCATTTTCTCCAGAACCGGGGCGATGAAGGGGAACAGCGCTAAAAAAAAGAAGAGCAGTATTTAACCCATCTTATTAGTAATAAAAATAAAACATGCATATACAGTACTGTCTATACATGGTCTATATTGCTTTATACTCTAGGAAATGACAGTGTAATTTAGAACAGTTGTCTTTGAACTTCAATTCAAGTTACCTGTAATAATTATCTAGAACTTAATAACCTAGTGCTTTATAGTATGTATCCTACATTTCCCCAGTTAGTTCCTATAACCTGTATGTAATGCTAGTAGAATGCTAGCTTGGTAATATTAGAAGTGAGGTATTACCAACGGCGACAAAGAGTGGGTTGAGGAAGTCGAACTTTAGCATCTTCTTGATGTTGGTGACGAACGGATCGTCTGGGTTGTTGAGGGAGTCGATGTCCACGCTGAACGCCGTACTGGTCACCACGTCCATACTGTATGCTCCAAAAATTCTGAAGTTATAACCAAAACAAATTAGGACAGTTCAGGGACATGTCTTATTCTAAAGGTGCTCTAGTATTTATGAACAGTTTGATTCATTTGGTCAATTACAAGAGAGGGCAGGGATTTTTTTCCCAGCCCTGCTATATCTGAGCTGTGATTGGCCGGTGGAGCTGATACTCACTCTTTGATGTCTGCTGCTTCTCCTCGTTTGGAGGTCTTCCCCAGGTTCTGAACTAAAGTGTGGGAATGGGTCTTCATGATACCGAACATCTGAAACACAGCCTTGATTATCCCATCTGTTCACCAGACTAACATTTTAAATAAAACAATATACAGTAATATTTATTTAACATTTGTTAAAAATAAAACATTAATCTAGGTATTATTTAATAATAAATAAATTGGTACAAGCCCATTCTGTTTGATGTTCCTCAGGGATCTAGTCTTTGTCCTGTTAACTTAATGTAATACAATATATTATACAATATAAAATGAAGCTTCCAAACGTAGTGGAAGTAGTTTTTTTTTCATATACACTTACTGTAACTAAGACCCACAAAAAACACAAGAACAAGTGGTAGCGGGCAAGCTGTCAAGCAATACACTTGAGTTACTGCTTGACAGCATAGCTTGAGTTTGACAGGGCTGATGAGATGTAACATAAATGTGGTTGTTATGTTATCCCAGGTGGTTGCTGCGATGTCAGTAGTTTTGACAATTCAGCATAAATTTGTAATTTTTTCTTGGAATGTACTGCCATGCAAAAGTTGGTCTAGTGCTTTTCTAGAGTTTGTGCCGCACAGGTAACAAGTCAATTCCTTGAACTTATTAAATCAGAATCTGTGGAATACCAACTTTTAAGTTCTGGGTAATTATTTTGGGCATTGTTTCTATAGGTTCTAGTTTTGAATTGTATAACTTGACATTCTTAAAATAACTATCTAATACTTCAGTTTGTACTGCACACTCATTACATTACATTACATTACATTACATTACATTTGGCAGACGCTTTTGTCCAAAGCGACTTACAATAGTCAAGTACAATGTAAAATAAGTTTAAAGGTAAAACATCTTTGGATAGGGATAAAAGGAGGTCAAAGGGGAATAATAGGATAGAGGAGTGAAGGAGGGGAAGAAGGAAATGAGGTTAATCCAAAGTTAAAGTCTAGAACACAATGTTCTGCAAAACAAACCCCAACTGATCAAACACCAGTTAAATGGGATATCAAATCTCTCTAACACACTGTTCCAGTACCACCCACCCACCGGTGCCGACCCACCTCCTTCAGTCTGCCACTGGTGAAGGATGGAGAAAGAACACTGCGGATTCTCTTCCAGTCGTCGTCCTCTATGATAGACACGGCGTCGTACAGCGGCCCGTTCAGACGAAAGTTCTGATTCACAGAGAGCAGCAAAACCAGTTAGCAGCTTTATAACTCTTTTTACAACCAATACATTAGTTATATTTTATATAGTATAAATAGGAGGTAAAAGTGCTTTCCCACTGCCCTATAAATAGAAACTGGATCAATCACTAAAGACGACACTCTACCCCTCTAACCCAAGAAAAATCAGGACTTTATGGCATTTTATGAAACAGGAGCATGGTGAGGTATACCCGCCGGTTGGTGAAGAGGGAGTAACACTCTTTAATGAGGATAGTCTTCAGGATTTCTCTGTCCATAATACACAACACCGGTTGGCGGGCGTCGTATATACTGAAAAACAAACAATGCCACACATTCTGAATACATTTACTGAGATATTTCATAAAATCTACATTGATCTGAGAAAACCATAATTGATTATCACTATGTCCATTTCTCAGCTGCACCTGTAGATCATCAGGTAGATATTGCAGCACTAACTGTTCTTCTTGGCTGTCCACTAGCGGCGCAGTAAAGCTACCATGCTAATTCTCTGAACTTGTAAATGAGTAACAGTGTGATAAGGAAAGTGCATTATAGGCAGATTACTCAGGTTATTATTCAAGCTTATCGAGCAGTTCATGCAGCTCTACATCTCTTATCAGGTCAGGAATGTGGAAATTAATGGACGTGCCAAAGTCAACATTAATGGCATACAGTATATACATCAAAATACATTCACATGAAAGCCACACTAAATGGCCAGGATGTACAGTACATGGTATTTTGCAGCCCTATGTTTGTAATAAAACAGTACATTATAAAAAACACATTATAATAAACTGGTTTCAGTGTACTCACCCCCAAACTTTCCCATACTTCTTAAAGCACTCCAAATCAAAATTTTGGAAGCCCTAAAGAAAATGTACAATTTTATTTTAATAATTTGTTTATATTTCTTAAATATAGTGCATTTTATAGAGGACCTAAAATGTGAGCCTGACAATGAAAAGTACACATATATACTTTCTATTTTACCTGTTTATATTCTAACATGGTTCCGATGAAGGGTAAAGGTTTAGGACCTGGGACTCCTATCCTTTGAAAGAAGCCATGAGGCCAGTATCCATACCTGAAAATGACAATAACAGCCATGCTAATGAACTAAGTATTTATTCAAAAAGTACAATTAAACATATCTGTAGTGTTTATATAATTTGTAAAAAAATATATAGCATTACATACTACTAAGATTTGTATACAGTCGTTTTTAATTAAAACAAAATCCCAGTATATTTCATCGCTTATTGAGAAAAATAGAGACAATCCTAGATTCCTTTTCACTACTGTGGCTAAACTCACCGGCAGTCAAAAACAAACTAGCTCCGTTATCCCTGCCGACATTAATAGTAATGATTTCATGAAGTTCTTTGATGATAAAATTAATAGCATTAGACAAAAAAATCAGTATCACCCCCAAAATTTACTTATAGATATCGATGAATGCTGCTCCAGCTCTGAGACACACCTAGAGTGTTTCAGCCCGGTTACAGAAAAAGATTTACTTAGTGTAATTAACTCATCAAAATCAACATCATGTATATTAGATCCAGTACCCACACAATTATTGAAACAGGCACTGCCAAAGGTGGGAAAATCATTACTAGAAATAGTAAATTCATCCCTTAGCATGGGCTACGTACCCAATTCTCTTAAATTGGCGGTCATTAAGCCCATTATCACAAAGCCAAATCTGGACCCCCGCGAGCTTGCTAATTATAGACCAATTTCTAATCTTTCCTTTATAGCCAAAATCCTAGAAAAAATTGTGTTTAACCAGCTGCACTTGTATCTACAAAGTAATAGTATGCATGAGGTTTTTCAATCTGGATTTAGACAAAACCATAGTACTGAAACAGCTTTACTTAGATTAACTAATGATTTACTTTCAGCTCTTGACAGGGGCAGTAATGCCATCCTTGTACTGCTAGATCTAAGTGCTGCCTTTGACACCATAGATCACGCTATTCTACTTGATAGGTTAGAAAATCTTATAGGAATTAAAGGATCAGCCCTCACCTGGTTCAGATCTTATCTGAGAGATCGATTCCAGTTTGTTTACTTAAATAACGAATGCTCTTATCAGTCTAGAGTAAAATATGGTGTCCCTCAAGGATCAATACTGGGTCCATTACTCTTTACTCTTTATATGCTACCACTGGGTAAAATTATCCGTAGGCATGGTATTAACTTTCACTGCTATGCTGATGACACGCAACTTTACATATCTGCTAAACCCAACGAGGAGCTCTGTATAAATCAAATAACAGACTGTATTAAAGACATAAAAAATTGGATGACACACAACTTTCTCTTACTTAATTCTGATAAAACTGAGGTCCTTCTATTAGGTCCTAATATTGATAAAAACATAAATGTTAATACTGTAGACATAGACGGTCACTTAATTATACCTGGTAAAAGTGTGAGAAACCTTGGGGTCATCTTTGACCCAATTCTTTCGTTTGATGCTCACATATGTAGCATAGTCAAAATTGCATTCTTCCATTTAAGAAATATAGCTAAAATCTGCAGTATACTCTCTCTGGAAGATGCTGAGAAGCTGGTACATGCATTCATAACCTCCAGGCTGGACTACTGCAATGCGTTGTTGGCTGGAAGTCCACATAAATTACTCCATAAACTCCAGCTAGTTCAGAATGCAGCCGCAAGAGTGCTTACCAGAGCTAGAAAGTTCGATCACATTACACCTATTCTTTCATCCCTACATTGGCTACCTGTTAGATTTCGTATAGATTATAAAATACTTCTCCTGACGTATAAATCCCTTAATGGTCTGGCCCCGCATTATCTACAGGAACTCCTTACTCCTTACAATCCGCCGCGTTCACTCCGCTCTCAAGACGCTGGCCTGTTATTAGTCCCGCGTATTAGAAAAACTATGCAGGAGGAAGAGCGTTCTTTTATAAAGCTCCCCAACTTTGGAATAGCCTCCCTATTAATATACGGGACTCAGACACACTCTCAATCTTTAAATCTAGACTCAAAACATTTCTATTTGCTCAAGCTTTTGAGTAATGTCTCATTACAATTTTCTTCCTCTTACAGCTTATCCAGCAAATATAAACCCTGTCCTAATCATCTGCTTTCTCTTTCTCTCCCCATGTCCTGAGCTGCTGCTGCCAGTGCCCATCCCACTCCAGCAGAGTTTCATAAAACCATTCTAACCCCTTTTTCTTTCCTCCCCTCTCTGTTCTCTCTCTCTCTGTCTTTCTCACATGTGCTGAGACACCTGGCCGGCCGGTCTTCCTGGATGTGTCCGTCTGTGGTTCCAGCTTTCAGGAATCAGCCCTGTCCTTCTACTCATCAGAATTATTTCACAACCCTTCTAACTTCTGCTTTTTTTCTCTTCCTTTCCTTTCTGTTTTCTCTATCTATCTCTTTTACATGTATGGAGATGCTGTTCCTGATGTTCCCAGCCTGGCCCTCCACTGCCCGCTGTGTTGTTCTCCGGCTCTGCAACCCTGCACTGATTACCATTAACACACTCAGTATCTGTTTCTGTATTAGCCATAGCTCTATAGTTTGTGCCCATCACATTCTTATATTCATAAATTAGTACCTGTTATATTAGCCATAGTTCACATTAATTCTCTGTACTGTTGTTTTGTTCTGTTATTTGTTTGTTGTTTGTTTGTACTGAGCGGGTCGACCCGAGTAGGATGGGTTCCTCGGACTGAGTCTTGGTTCCTTCCAAGGTTTCTTCCTCTTAAAGGGAGTTTTTCCTTGCCACTGTGTCACCATAAAATCAGCATCTCTGTGGTGCTGCTCATAAGAGGCGTGGACCTGTTTTTCCTGTAAAGCGGCTTTTTGACAACCTTTGTTGTAAAAAGAGCTATATAAATAAAATTGAATTGAATTGAATTGAATCGTTTATTAAAGGACTTTACACCACTATTGTAGGTTACTATAGTTTACTACTAGACAGTACACCAGTATTATAGGTTAGTATACAGTAGTTTACTATAGGATAGAACATAGGTATTATTATACTGAATTATATTCAATTCTCGAAGCAGATTCACAGAGAAAACATATATAAAAACTAAAATGTAAAAGTACATTTTGACAAGTTATCTAAAGTTAATATTTTAAACCAGCTTCAGTTGAACATATTTCTGAAAGGAAATCTATATATTTTGTTCATACAGCAGTTAAGTTTTTAAAGAACAAAAGGAAAAACTTTAATTTTAATGTATAGTACAAGTTCTATATAACTAAAATGCTAAATCCTAAAAAAAAAGTTTATTCCAGAAGTTCAGGATGAAAAGTTATTGTTTTTAAGTTGTATTTGCTTGAAAGTTTCATATATATTATGAAAAAAAAAATAATAATAATTAGCTTAATTGTTATTTTGATGTAATTAGAAGTATTGTAATAAAGTATACTCTTATTATGTACAGTATAGATGTTTTTTATTGTTTAATTACATATAATGGTTATTAAACTACAGGTTTGCTAATAAAGCAGAAGTGCTGAAAAGCCCGACAGTCAGGAGTCAGCTGACACTGTTTTTCTTGTAGTTTTTGAACAGAATCGGATCAGTAATACTGAATAAACTTACAGAACCAGCAGGCTGAAGAACAGCACCAGCAGAGCCCAGGTCTCTGCAGAGAAGATCCAGATATACGCCATCAGAACCTCAGTGTCCCCAGATTGAGTTCAGGTCCTGATATTCCTGTGTGTAGTCTGAGAGTGGAAGTCCCACTACAACTTCCTATAGAACACAGTGCTTATATACTATTATTCACACACACAACACACACACACTCTCTCTCTGTCTCTCACACACACACACACCTACACACACACATAAAACTCATGAACACACACACACACATGTTGATTTTGTTATCATTGTGAGGACCTTCCATTCACTCTAGCTAATTTGTACCAGACCTAAACCTAAATCTAACCTTAAAATCAGTGTGCAAAATGAATACATTTTCAATAATCTCATTAAAGTTAAGATTTTAAAATTAAAGTAAAACTTGTGAGGACCACCACCAAAATGTCCTCAAAAAACAATTTGTGACACACCATTATGCTTATCAGGACATCTGGTCCTTACAAAGGTAGCAAAACCTGCGCATGCACACACACTCACACACTGCTAAGCAACGAAGGTATACGTCATCTTCAGCTCTTTAAACACTCCCCCTGTCACGCACACACTTTCTTAATGTTGCGCAATAACACACTCCAATACTGTAACAAGATTCTTAACTTATACATTTAAATATACACGAAAAAAAATCATGTATAAATTGGAGTAATTTAGTTTTAATTGTTTCTTTGTGTCACAGCATACTTGTTTACATTTAATACATTTCAATTGTTTACATTACATTCAACACTGTGTAACAATGCATATTTCAAGATTTATTCTGAATTAAATAGTTTTAAACTAGCTTAAAATTTAGTTTGATGTGTAAGCGAAATTTATTTTGAAATTTAATTTAATGTGGAAGTGAAATTTTATTTGAAATTTCGTTTGATGTTTTTGAATTTGAGTTTAATGTGTGTGAAATTTTATTAGATACCAGTAAAAATTATTTAGAAATTTAGTTTAAATGTAAGTAAAATGAAAAGTGAAATTTTGTACGCAAATTCATTTGTTTGAAATTTAGTTTGATGTGTAAATGTAATTTTGTATGAAATTTGTGTTTGATGTTGATTTAAATGTGTTTGAAATTTAGTTTGGTGTGTAAGTGAAAGTTTTTATGAAATATAGTTTGGTGTGATTTTTTAATAAAATTTTGTTCAAGGTGTAATTTAATTTTGTATAAAAATTTTTTTTAAATTTAGTTTGATGTGATTTTTTTAAAAAAATCTTGTTTAAGGTTTAAGTTAAATTTTGTATAAAAAATTTTGTTCAAAATGTTTTCAGTGTGATTTTGAAACACTGGGGTTGCTCTGAGGGTTAGTGGAGGTATGGTATGGTATCAGACTGGTTACAGATCTGCTGTTAAACTGGTTTCCAGCGTTGGTCCAGTAGATAATGCTGTGGGGGCGAGGTTTAGAGTTTATACAGGCTGAGGGGCGGGGCTGAGCAGGATGTTATGTAATCGGGGGAGCTGCTGAACTCTGGGTACTTTCACACACATTTCACACATTTCACACATTTCACAACATAAAAACAGATATATTTATTACTAATATCAATTTTAATCAAAGAAAAATTATTAGTACAGAATTTACAGCATTTATATACTAATTAATTCACAGTGGATGCTAAATAGTTCTTAGCAGACACTTAATTTGTAGTAGTTACTAAATAAATCACAATGAATGCTAAAAAATAAGATAAAAGAGCACTTAAAAATGATGAGTTTCTTTGATTTTAGCAAATTAAAAACCTCTGGAATAAAATCAAGAGGAAGATGGATGATCACAAACCATCAAACCACCAAACTGAACTGCTTGAATTTTTACACCAGGAGTAAAGCAGCATAAAGTTATCCAAAAGCAGTGTGTAAGACTGGTGGAGGAGAACATGATGACAAGATGCATGAAAAAAAAAACTGTAATTAAAAAACAGGATTATTCCACCAAATATTGATTATTTCTGAACTCTTAAAACTTTATGAATATGAACTTGTTTTCTTTGCATTATTTGAGGTCTGAAAGCTCTGCATCTTTTTTTTATTTCAGTCATTTCTCATTTTCTGTAAATAAATGCTCTAAATGAGAATATTTTTATTTGTAATTTGGGAGAAATGTTGTCTGTAGTTTATAGAATAAAACAATAATGTTCATTTTACTCAAACATAAACCTATAAATAGCAAAATCAGAGAAACTGATTCAGAAACTGAAGTGATCTCTTCATTTTTTTTCAGAACTGTATATATTTAATGTGTGATATTACTGATTAATAACTAAATGGAGAAGTTAAACCACACAGACTGTTACCAATGAAAAAATATGATTTTATTTTATTAAGAAATCCTAACTCATATTCCTCAAAGTAAAAAATTAGACGACAAAATACATATAAATGTAGATATAAAACATAAGTCTATATAAAATGAATGTGATCAGTAAAAATATTACATTTATTAACTCATCAGTGCAGGAATTATTTCAGTCAAATACAGAAAGAAATATGAATAATTAATGAATAATTAATAATAATTCATACTGCTGACTGAGGTATATGTGAGTGCAGAGGTAATTAAGGTGAAATTATACTCAGTGTAATGTGATATGGTGAGTAACAGGATGGAATATAATAACATTAATTACTATAAAACTCTATAATTAGAGTGTAAATTATATATTTTTGAGTAAACTGGTGTAAATTAGTTGCTGGAATCAGCTCGGGGGGTGAATTTGAGGATGATGGGTTTGAGAGTAGTCAGAAGAGCTCCAGCCAACTGCAGAGGAACCTGACCACAGAAAAAATGACAAACTATTAATTACAAAAATATATATATAATTTAATGTCAAAAAGTACTGTGTACAATGATGTCACTCAAATTCAATAAACACAATTAAGCTTTCACAATTTAATGAGCTTTAATTTAAAATTGTGAGATTCAAACATTCAGTAGAAACAAAAAAAAATGTACATTTTTATCTATTTTGTAATAACTACGTAACTATCAAAATTAGATTCGTCCTTGTTTAAATTAAATATTTTTTTACATTCATTTATTTATTGTTGATTTTTTGTTCATTTAAATGTTACACAAAGAAGTAATGATTTTAATAACTGTGGGATGTGGGAACAACAAAACAAAATTTAATGAAAGAAAAATAGGTAATAATTAAAGTACATCTACTAACAATACTAGTACTAGTAAAGTAAATCTACTAGTAACAATATCTAGTATTAAAAAGGCAATTAGGGATCTTCTAAAATAACCATAACTTAAACATTTTAAACATTTTAATGGAAATTTCTGAAACTTTGGGTTTAATAAGGTTTGTTATGGTAATATTTTATGTTTAATATTAGTAGTATAGTTTAGTATTAATATCTGACCTGGGTCTGGTCACACACTTGGACGTTGAATCTCTGCAGGATCTCTACGATGGCGAGTTTCATGGCCAACTGAGCGAATCTCATCCCGATACAGTTTCTGGGTCCAGAACCGAAAGGCATGTAGACGTAGGGGTCCACATTCTCCTTATTCCCTTTAGTGAACCTGCAGATCAGAACCGGATCAGAACCGGATCAGTTTAATACCTATTTAATTACAAAACTTTCAAAAATAAAGAAAAGCAGCTGTAAGAGTAGTAGAAAAATATAGCAACATAGCACTGACAGTAGTTAGTAATAATAGGGCAGTATTGATAGTAGTAGTAGCAACAGCAATAGTAGTATTAATAGAGGCCAGAGTAGTCAAGGCCGTAGTAGGTACTAATAGGGCAGTAATAAGAGTAGTAGTGGAACAAATAATAGTAACAAAGTACTAATAGTGACAGTGTTAGTACTAATAGGGCAGTAAAGTATTAGTAAAACCAGAGGTAGTAATAGCAGCAGTATTAATAAAATTAGTAACTGTAGCATTAGTATCAGTAGTTGTATTAGTAACAGTTAGAGTATTGTCAGTGTGAGTAACTGTATCCGTAACAGTATGAGTAGTTGAATTAAGAGCAGTTAGAGTATTATCAGTGTGAGTAAAGTAGCAATAACAGTATCAGTAGTAGTATTAGTAACAGTATGAGTATTGTCAGTGTGAGTAAAGTAGCAGTAACAGTATGAGTAGTAGAGTATTATCAGTGTGAGTAAAGTAGCAGTAACAGTATGAGTAGTAGTATTAGTAGCAGTTAGAGTATTGTCAGTGTGAGTAACAGTATCAGTAGTAGTATTAGTAACAGTTAGAGTATTATCAGTATGAGTAAAGTAGCAGTAACAGTATGAGTAGTAGTATTAGTAACAGTTAGAGTATTGTCGGTGTGAATAACAGTATCAGTAGTAGTATTAGTAACAGTTAGAGTATTGTCGGTGTGAATAACAGTATCAGTAGTAGTATTAGTAGCAATTTGAGTATTGTCGGTGTGAGTAGCAGTATCAGTAGTAGTATTAGTAGCAGTTTGAGTATTGTCGGTATGAGTAACAGTATGAGTAGTTGTATTAGTAGCAGTTTGAGTATTGTCGGTGTGAGTAACAGTATCAGTAGTAGTATTAGTAACAGTTAGAGTATTATCAGTATGAGTAAAGTAGCAGTAACAGTATGAGTAGTAGTATTAGTAACAGTTAGAGTATTGTCGGTGTGAATAACAGTATCAGTAGTAGTATTAGTAGCAGTTTGAGTATTGTCGGTGTGAGTAACAGTATGAGTAGTTGTATTAGTAGCAGTTTGAGTATTGTCGGTGTGAGTAACAGTATCAGTAGTAGTATTAGTAGCAGTTTGAGTATTGTCGGTATGAGTAACAGTATGAGTAGTTGTATTAGTAGCAGTTTGAGTATTGTCGGTGTAAGTAACAGTATCAGTAGTAGTATTAGTAACAGTTAGAGTATTATCAGTGTGAGTAAAGTAGCAGTAACAGTATGAGTAGTAGTATTAGTAACAGTTAGAGTATTGTCGGTGTGAATAACAGTATCAGTAGTAGTATTAGTAGTAGTTTGAGTATTGTCGGTGTGAGTAACAGTATGAGTAGTTGTATTAGTAGCAGTTTGAGTATTGTCGGTGTGAGTAACAGTATCAGTAGTAGTATTAGTAGCAGTTTGAGTATTGTCGGTATGAGTAACAGTATGAGTAGTTGTATTAGTAGCAGTTTGAGTATTGTCGGTGTAAGTAACAGTATCAGTAGTAGTATTAGTAACAGTTAGAGTATTATCAGTGTGAGTAAAGTAGCAGTAACAGTATGAGTAGTAGTATTAGTAACAGTTAGAGTATTGTCGGTGTGAATAACAGTATCAGTAGTAGTATTAGTAGCAGTTTGAGTATTGTCGGTGTGAGTAACAGTGTGAGTAGTTGTATTAGTAGCAGTTTGAGTATTGTCGGTGTAAGTAACAGTATCAGTAGTAGTATTAGTAACAGTTAGAGTATTATCAGTATGAGTAAAGTAGCAGTAACAGTATGAGTAGTAGTATTAGTAACAGTTAGAGTATTGTCGGTGTGAATAACAGTATCAGTAGTAGTATTAGTAGCAGTTTGAGTATTGTCGGTGTGAGTAACAGTATGAGTAGTTGTATTAGTAGCAGTTTGAGTATTGTCGGTGTGAGTAACAGTATCAGTAGTAGTATAAGTAACAGTTAGAGTATTATCAGTGTGAGTAAAGTAGCAGTAACAGTATGAGTAGTAGTATTAGTAACAGTTAGAGTATTGTCGGTGTGAATAACAGTATCAGTAGTAGTATTAGTAACAGTTAGAGTATTGTTGGTGTGAGTAACAGTATGAGTAGTAACTCCGGACCTCAGGGGGTTGAAGGTTTCGGGGTCAGGCCAGTACTCCGGGTCTCGGTGGAGGACGTAGGTGGGGATCATGACGACGGTTCCTTTAGTAACAGTTACTCCACAGATCTCCACCGTTTTCTTGCACTGTCTCTCCAGCCGAGGAACGACGGGGTACAACCGCATCGACTCGCTCATAGCGGCATCCAGATAATCCATACTCACCAGAGCATCGTACAAAACCGGAGCCTGGAGCCGGAACAAACACAGGAAACTACCTCAGAACCTAAACAGACCCGGCACTCAGCCCTGAGCCCTTAACAAATAAATACTAAAACTTAAAATATCTGTTCACATCTCATGTGGTCAATGTGGATGGTGGATGATGTGGTATCGCATTTGTTACGTAGGTTAATTTGGGTGGTAGACAGAGTGGTATCACAGTTATTACATATGTATCGCAAAGGCGGAGACGTGGTTAATGTGGACAGTGGACGGTGTGGTATCATGGTTATTCGGTGTGTTTCGGGGGGGGTGTGGTTATTCTGGGCAGTGGTTTCAGGCATGGTGGCATGGTTAATACGGCTGGTAGACAGTGTGGTAACGCAGTTATTACATATGTTTCAGCAGAGGTGGTAACATGTTAATGTCTGTCGTGGGTGTCGTGGTATTGCAGTCATTACATATGTTTTGACAGGGGGCGACATAGTTAACGTGGATGGTGGACGGCATGGTATCACAGTTATTAAGTATATTTCAGCAGGTGATGAGGTGGTAAATGTGGGCAGTGGATGCTGTGGTATCCATCTTCAGAGGCAGTGATGCAGTTAATGTGGTCGGCGTGGAATTGTAGGTATTACGTATGTTCCGGTAGAGACAGTGACGTGGTTAATGTGGGAGGTGGACGATGTGGTATCTGCTAAAACTTAATGACACCTGTAGCTATATTTTAAATTTCTAAGCGTAGATGTTTTGAGAGAGCTGTTTGAGAGTCACCCAGTTGGGGAAGGTCCGATCCACTTCCTGCTGGAGTTTCTTCATGGCCTCAGGGTTGGTGGCGATGTTGTAGAAGAAGAAGGTCAGAGTGCTGCTGCTCGTCTCGTAACCGGCGAAGATGAAGATCATGGCCTGAGACAAGATCTCATGATCAGTCAGACCTGCAGGAGGAGCAACAACGCAACATTTCATACAGATAAAATTACTTTTAACAAGCGAATAACGTCTAAACAACGATCTCACAATCATTTTAGAATAGGAAATACAATAGATTTTAAATAACGGCTTTGTTCAACATTGGCGTTAGCGTGCCGAGTAAAAGCCTTGAAGCTTATTAAAAACCACTGTTTACATCCCATAACTCTAGCTTCAGCTCCGAGCGCCGCCATCACTGTACTGATCATAACATAGACATATATACATAGACTCTGCACAGTCTGCCTCCTGGTGCCAGCTGCTACGCTATGCAGAGTCTATGTTTATATATGTCTATGTCATTATGAGTACAGTAATTTAACTACATCAAAAATATAACAAAAATAAGTAATAAGCAAACAAACAAACAATTGAAAGTGAAGGCAGAAAATAGCTAAATAAATGCAAAATAGGATGCAAAAATACCGCTATACCACAATATGGAAATTTTGGAGTTTTTTTTTCCGTGTCAGAATTTTCTGTAATATTATTATGTATGATCCAATATGGCACACCTCCAGCATGCAGAGCAGTACCTTTATGTGTCTCTTTTCCTTTGTCTGATTGATCTGACTTCTGAGAATCCATCATCAGCTGCAGAAAATCCACTCGGCTCTAAACACAGAAATGAAGACAAAGAATAAAACAAGAACATTTAGATAAAAGCACTAAATATATACCTCTAAAGTAATGCATACTAATAATTTAATACGAACTGTAGCAGTAAACTATTGTGGAGCTAAACTAAACTGCTGTAGGCTGAATGGGTGGAGCTAAAATGCTATGTATGCTGAAATACACAATTATATGTTGTTTTTTAATCAATTTTAGCAGTTTCAGCATTATGTATTTTAGCGATGTACCTTATGCTGGTTGATCATTTGTTCAGCTTTGATCTTTTGCACTGCGGCGTAAAAGAACTTGGTGACGGAGTCGGGAAAGAAGGAGAAGTTCATCTTCTCCAGCAGCGGCATGGTGAAGGGAAGGAGCGCTAACGGAGAGAAAGAGTTATAGAAATAGACTTATAAAACACAATGATTATAAAATAATCTTATTTTTTTATCAATGAGAAAAATGTTAGGCCTTTTAGATCGCTTAAGAAGTCCTAATCAGTGTTTCTGCTACATAGAAAATGTATTTTCTTTTGAAACAAGGCATACAGAAAGTGCAACAAGAGGAAGAGAGACATAAGACATTTCGCTAACATTACTATACTAGTCCTGTACAGCTGGTATCTTTCAGCTGGTAAACAGAGCGTTTTTGTATTAAAAGTGTATTATCAGGTTACCGCCGATGATGAAGACGGGGTTCTCGAAGTTAAACTGCAGTTTCTTGGCGTTGGTGACGAATGGGTCGTCGGGGTTGTTGAGGGAGTCGATGTCGACGCTGAACGCCGTGCTGGCAATCACGTCCATACTGTACGGTCCGAACACCCTGAACACCACAACAACCACCACCACCACAACCAGAACTTAGTAGTATACTTTTTAGCACTAAGCCCTGCCCCCTACTTAAACATGCCCCCTTAGTCCCACCCCCAATTAAACACAAACATGCCCACTTAGTCCTGCCCAACAAACAATGGATACATCTGATACATTTAATCAGGCTGAACATTTACACCAGGGGTCGGCAATTAAGTTTGTCCGCAGGACAGATATTTTCCAACCCATTATGTGGCCACAAAAAAAATTGTTTTGTAAAATGAAGTATAATGGGATGGAGTTCAGTAACAGGGGAGGAATATAAACAAAAGCTCACCAGAGAAGCATTTCATTTATTCATTTTTTCATTATCTTTCATTATAATTCAAACAAACAACCTCACGGTCAGATGTTTTATGCCTGCGGACCAGATCTGGCCCACGGGCCGCCTATTGCCGACCACTGGTTTAGGGGTTAAATATATACAGTTAAAGAAAGTGTTGCGTGAGTAACTGTACTCACCCCTTCAGGTCCACGGTTCCGCCCTGTTCTGCGGTTTTCTGCAGGTGTTTTATTAAAGTACTGGAGTGTTTCTTCATGATACCAAACATCTGCCAATCAACACAGTTACCTGTTACCACAGCTACCTGTTACTAAAGTTACTATAGCAACCTGTTACCACAGTTATCTGTTACTAGAGTTATCTGTAACCACATTTACCTGTTACTAAAGTTACCTGTTACCAGTTTTCTTTTACCAGAGCTACCTGTTACCACAGCTGTTACCACAGCTACCTGTTACTAAAGTTACCTGTTACCACAGACATCTGTTACCACAGTTACTGTTACCATGGCTACCTGTTACCACAGTTAAACAGCTACCTGTTACTACAGTTATCTGTAATCACAGTTACCTGTTACCATGGCTAACCGTTACCTGTGGATTTATTTCACGTTACGCACAAAATTAACCACACCCATGATTAATTGAGAGAATTAGTACATGGCTCACGTACAGATAAACATGTATCGGCTGATGGATAGAATCTAGGCTCAGATCAGTCATGATATTTAGATTTTTCACTGGTCTGTTTGTATAATAATATTTTGATCAGTGTTAAATGGTGTTAAATGGTGTTAATCAGTGTTAATCAGTGTTAATATACCTCCTTCAGTCTGCCGCTGGTGAACGATGGTGAGAGGATGTTCCTGATTCTTCTCCAGTTGTCGTCCTCAACCACAGTCACGGCGTCGTACAGCTCACCGTTCAGAGGAAAGTCCTGACCAACATTCAGAAATACAACTTTAAAATCACAGTTTATAATCCAGAACTGAAGAAAATTACAAAACATAATATTATTTAGAGTTATTATTAAGGTTATAAACACTTTATTGATCTTTATTCAGTTAAAAATCTAATGAATCTAATGAGTACTATTGAGTTTTAAGGTGAATTTTTGTCAGAAACTAAACAAAATGATATATTAGCCCAAATACAGAATACAATTTTTTATACATCTTTTTCATCATTACATTAATTAAATTGCCCAAATTGTTTTTAATATTCTTAATTCTTATTATCACTGCAAGTATAACAACAATCACAATACAACTTCCAAAAAAGTCCAAAATGTCAGAGTTCAATATGTTGTAATTTTGGTTGTGGGATATTCAGCGCATCTCTAATTTATGACGTAATTAATATTATTTAATTAATTCATTTTTATAAAAGGCTAGTCTTATCATAAATGTTACAGAAACTAAATAATAAAAGCAATAACAACAATGTGGACTTACCCAGAGTAACACACCACTAACAAACACTTAAACATTATTTATAATATAGGTTTTTATTTATCTCAGACTGTTGATTAATTGATTGGTTAATTGGTGCAGGGTGATAACGGTACCCGGCGGTTGGTGAAGAGGGTGTGGCACTCTTTAATCAGGACGGTTTTGATGATCTCTGTATCCATAACACACAGCAATGGCTGCCATACGTCAAATATACTGAAACACACACAACACAACATAAACACACACAACATAAACACACACAACACAACATAAACACACACAACATAAACACACAACATAAACACACACAACATAAACACACAACATAAACACACACAACATAAACACACAACATAAACACACAACATAAACACACACAACATAAACACACACAACATAAACACACACAACATAAACACACAACATAAACACACACAACATAAAAACACAACATAAACACACAACATAAACACACAACATAAACACACACAACATAAACACACACAACATAAACACACACAACATAAACACACAACATAAACACACAACATAAACACACACAACATAAACACACACAACATAAACACACACAACATAAACACACAACATAAACACACACAACATAAAAACACAACATAAACACACAACATAAACACACACAACATAAAAACACAACATAAACACACACAACATAAACACACACAACATAAACACACACAACAAACACACACAACATAAAAACACAACATAAACACACACAACATAAACACACAACATAAACACACACAACACAACCTCAGTAAAGCTACAGTCAGACCTTTTGCTGCAGTTTATAGTTTGCAATTTTTACAATATTCATATAATTTAGTAGTTTATTTTATTTTAAAAGGCAATTAGTGTGTTCGAAACTTGCATTTCCTGTCAATTCCCTGTTCTTAACTTACACTTGGGCTTTTAAATCTAACAGGATTTGTTAGATTTAAAAACAGAAACTTTCTGTAAAACACAGCTTCTAGAAAAGCAGTATTTTAGGTTTTGTCATTTTTTACAAAATAGATTTCGTAATCTGTATCTGACGTTCCTAAACTGACGTCCATGTGCTAAAAAGCAGCGCTTTAAGTTAAGTTTCGGTTTCATCTTCTCAAGCATCACAGTTCCAGTTTGTGCAGCTGGATTTAAAAGTGCCAAAATGAGTAAAAAAATAACAAATAAATTATTTATTTTGTATTTAGTTAAAAATGTACATCCATGATAAAAACACTATGAAAAGTTTGTAAAATTAACCTACCCCCAAACTCTGCCGAACTTCTGAAAACACTTTGTATCAAATGTGTGAAAACCCTGAAAGAAAGTTTACACAAAATTAAATTCATTATTTACATCTTAACCTCAAACACTTTATTCCAATCATAGAGCATTAGAACTGTGATTTAACCCCTTCAGACCTGAATTATGTTCCAGTGATGACAGAAATATAAAAATGCTGTTTTCTTTCTGTAATGAGCTCAAAACTAAAATAAATAAATAAATAAAACATTTAACAATGGTATTTTTATTCTATATAAGTTATGATATTTAATATTCAACTAATCATTCGCAAGCGGTAAAATATATATATATATATTTTTACTTTTCCCGTGCAGGGGGCGGGGCTAAGCTGCTGTTTGATTGGCTAATAAATGACTATTCAATTTTTGATAAGTGTAAAAATGGAACACGGTACCTTCATGTACTCAAATATGGTCCCAAAGAACGGCCGATATCCCGGTCCAGGAATTCCTAAATTTCGGAATAAACTTTTGGCCCGATGATCTAACCTATAAAAACGCAAACAGATTTGTTACATAACTGGGTGTACATATAATACTTAAATACATAAATACATACATACATAAGTACAGAACAGTGTGTGTACAGTTGTAAATACAGTAAATACAGCTATATTGTATTTGCAGCTAATACCACTTTTTCACACCAAATATAATATCTACATTGTTATACGCTTTTTAATGTGACCTTGTATAGCTGAAACTAACTTGTTAGCATTCCACCATTTCGTTTTTGTATGTTTTTGGATTCCAACATTCAGCCAAACGTTTTTAGATTCTAACATTTAGCCAAATTTTTTAGATTCCAACATTAATCTAAACGTTCTTGGATTCCCACATTCAGCCAAACATTTTTGGATTCCAACATTAAGTCAACAGTTTTTGGATTCCAACATTTAGCCAAAAGTTTTTGGTTTCCAACATTCAGCCAAACGTATTTAGATTCCAACATTCAGCCAAAAATTCTTGGATTCCAATATTTAGCCAAATGTTTTTGGTTTCCAACATTCAGCCAAAAGTATTTGGATTACAACAGTATGTAAACAGTTTTTGGATTCCAACATTTAGCCAAAGGTTTTTGGTTTCCAACATTTAGCCAAACGTTTTTATATTCCAATATTCAGCCAAAAATTCTTGTGTTCCAACATTTTGCCAAAAGTTTTTGGAGTCCATCATTGACCCAAACGTTCTTGGATTCCTACATTCAGGCAAAAGTTTTTGGATTCCAACATTCAGCCAACATTTTTTGGTGTCCAACATTCACCCAAAAATTCTTGAATTCCAACATTTAGCCAAAGGTTTTTGGTTTTCAACATTCAGCCAAAAGTTCTTGGATTCCATCATTGAGCCAAAAGTTTTTTTTAGATTCCAACATTTGGCCAAAAGTTTCTGGACACAGCTATATTAGCCTAGCTCCCCAGCTAAAACAGATTGCTATAAGGATGTTTAGCAATATTACAAAATGGTTCCAGGAAGGATGCCCTGTAACATTACAGAAATAATTTTCCAGGAACGTTCTGAAAACATTTGCATCACGATGTTATTATAACGTTTGTCACATAACATTGCCAGCTAGACTAATACTGATATTATGGAAACATTAAAACTAATATTTCTGATTTTTTTTTTCTAATTTAAAGAGCTTAAAAATATTTAATTAAAAACGTTCTAAGAACATACGAAAACTTGACAGATTGAACGTTTTAAAAATGTAATTAAACTGTAATTTAAAAAAACGGTCTACTAACTAAAAATTGTTAGCTTGGTTAGCATATTCCATCATTTAGCCAAATTTCGTAAACTTCTATATTTAGTGAAAGTTCGCAGAAACAGCTTTATTAGCCATATATACTGTAGTTGCATTTCACCATTAAGAAGCAACACCTTAGCAACCACCCAGCAACACCTTAGCAACCAGCACCTGTATCACATAAACACTGTTTCTGCAGGAACTTCAGTCTATTAATTAGTTACAATAAACTCAGATTAAACTGATTAACCTGATTGGTAATACGAGTTATCTAGTTACTCTATACAACTTTATCCAGTCTAAGCAGTTTAGGCAGTGTTTCCGGTTTGCGGTATATGGTTATATAATGTGTATAAACTCACATCAGTACCAGTCCCAGCAGAACCAGCAGCAGAACCCAAGTTTCAGTAGAACCGAGCCACCAGAACAGTCCCATCCCAGCCTGCAGAACCAGTTAAACCCTCTATAAACTGAGTTAAACTGAGTTAATCTGAGTTAATCCGGTACCGGACCCGGTTCTGCTGCTGTTTACACCGAACTCAAATTCACCTGGACCGCAGAACCCAGGAACCGCATCCCCCTCCACCTCCAAACCGCAGCAGCCAATCAGAGCGAGGCACGACTCGACCACAGCCAATCACAGCGCGCTCCGAGCTCTCATCGCTGTCTTTAGCAACACTTTAGTAAACAGCTAAAACACCGGATTAAACTCATTATTTAGACCTTTAATAATGTTTTAATTATATACTGTTTTAATATTTAACTTTAGCAGATTTTGTACTGCAGTAAATACAGTATTTATGCAGAAATGTGAGATTAAACCTGTAATAAACACAATAAATGACCTTTAACCCATTTATATCCGAACAATAACAGATAACACAATCTGATTGGTCAAAACAGATATATGATTATTATCATAGTTATATAGTTACATATAGTTTAAGTAAAATGTAGTTCTTATTATAGTTGTGCAGTCAAATATAAAGTTGCAAAGAAAACAAGTTCATATTCATAAAGTTTTAAGAGTTCAGAAATCAATATTTGGTGGAATAACCCTGGTTTTTAATCACAGTTTTTTTCATGCATCTTGGCATCATGTTCTCCTCCACCAGTCTTACACACTGCTTTTGGATAACTTTATGCTGCTTTACTCCTGGTGTAAAAATTCAAGCAGTTCAGTTTGGTGGTTTGATGGTTTGTGATCATCCATCTTCCTCTTGATTATATTCCAGAGGTTTTTAATTTGGTAAAATCAAAGAAACTCACCATTTTTAAGTGCTCTCTTATTTATATATCATGTTATGGTAAGGTCAGTATTTACAGTTTATCCATTATATGTGTTTATATGTAGTTGCTATTATATTTGTACAGTTGTACATTGCTATAAATTTAAATATATTTATATATAGTTGTTATAGTTATATAACTAGTTATAGTTATACGTAGTTGTGCAGAAATATTTAGTTATATACAGTTGTTATTATAGATACAGAGCTATACAGTACAAGTCAAACGTTTGAACATCTTAATTTCAGTGTTTGTTCATTATTTTAAAATATTCTAAATTGTAGATTAAACTGAATGGGTGGGGCCAAACTCTTGCAATGTAGCTGAATGGGTGTGGCTAAACTCTTGTGATGTAGCTGAATGGGTGTGGCTAAACTCTTGTGATGTAGCTGAATGGGTGTGGCTAAACTCTTGTGATGTAGCTGAATGAGTGGGGCTATACTGCTGTAGGCAATTTACAGTACCCCTTGACTGTAAATGGTTGTAGCCTCTGATGATGTCATGATAATAATGCCATGGTGATAATGTCATGTGATGATGCTCTGCTATGGTGGTAACGTCATGGCAATGGTGCCATGGTGAAGATGTCATGGTGGTGAAGTAATGGTGATGATGCCATAGTGATGATGTAATAGGAAGTATAAGGCTAGCTGAGCAGGTTTGAACCAGCTGTTACCTGCTGCTCTGACACCACTCCCCCCGTAATGCATTATCATTATATGGATTAGAATAGAAGGTGGAGCTTATCTGAGGTCAGTGTTTATGAGTTACTTTATTACACAACCTCACTCTAGATCTGATTGGACGGATATGGAGCAGAGATAACCTCTATACACACACTTTACTGCCCATTTAACACTCTACACACACCCCATATCTACTGTTTAAACTATACGTCATACACTGATATACACATTTATTGCATATACTCTATATTACCTTGCCTGCCTTCTCTTATACTTCACTGTTCCAATTCTTAATCCATAGCGTTTAATATGATGTTGGTCCAGCCTTTACAGCTGTAACAGCTTTAAATGTTCAGTTTTAGGTTTCCACAAGGTTTAGGAGTGTGTTTATGGGGTGTTCTGTCAGGTTGAAGTCAGGGCCAGTTCTTTCACACCAAATTCAAAGCTCATGCATGTCTTTATGGAGATTGCTGTAGTCATGTAGGAACAGGATGAGGTCGTCCCTACAAAGTTGGGAGCATAAAATTGTCAAGAATCTCTTCGTTTGTTGAAGCATTGAGAGTTTCTTTCACTAGAACTAAGGGGCCGAGCTCAAATCCTGAGAAACAACCCCTCACCATAATCATTATTATCCCCCCCAACCAAACTTTATATTTGGCACAATAGAGTCAGACAAGTACCATTCTCCTGGCAACCAAACTAAACCTAGACTTGTACATTGGATTACCAGACGCTGTATGAGGTGCCTACAGAATGATGTTCTAATTTATACATTTTATTATATTATTATTGGTAGTAGTATTGATTAAAAAGCTGACCCAGGTGAAACAGGTAACAGTCCAGGCCTCAGCTTTCACTAGTATGCACCCAGTCTCTATTCTGTGTATATCCAGTGTGTACTGAGAGTGAGAGGCATGCCTGGGCAAATCCTTCTTCGTCTATATGGAAGGAGGTCAATGTGACTCAGCACTTCTTCTTTATTCCCCCTCTCTTTTATTCTCCCTTTTATTCCCTCTGTTCTCAAGTTTCACATCTTTTAAAAAGGCCGAAATCCACCCAAACTTTAGTGAATCTACTGAATGCTATTTAATAATAGGATTTATACTGTATTTGAGAAAACACAGGATAATAAAATACTCTGTGAAGTATTTAGGTGCTCTTATCTGGGGAGCTGTTAACATAATACAATTTCCTACATGTAATTGCTAATCTATAACAGTTAATTGTTTCGTCATAGTTTGAATAAGTTTAGTAATAATCAACAATGCAAAACATTTTATTACTGTATATTAAGTTAAAATTTACAATAAATGTTAAGAGGCTTTAATCCCACAAGAACTAGCACCTCCTAGTATTTATAATCTGAACCGCAGGTAAATCCTAGAGAAGGGTCATTAACTTACAATTAAGTGTATGATAATTGGGTCAGATTTGTCAATAATATGTAAATGAGTTTATACAGTGTTTTAAGTGTGGAGCACCTTATACTTAATGCTTTAAAATACTGTGTATAATATACAAATTTGTTTAATATGTAATATCCGCCAGTTCCTTTTACAGAAACAGCAGTGTTTGTTGCAGTGTGTATTCAGAGCGTGACAGAGTATATGCTGTACAAGCATAAACAATTACAAGGTCCATCATAAAACCCAATAAACCACCATAAAACTGACTTATTACACAGCCCTCATCACTGCAGCCTATACCATTCAGCCTCACAGTGTGACACTTACTGCTACTGCTTAATCAGTATTTCGTTTTTATCTGATAAAGGATAATCAATGATGCAACTGTCACCCAATTAGAACTAAGGACAAGTTCAAGAGCTCATATTCTATATTACAAACTCGAACACAATTAAACAAACACCAAAAACAACATATATAGAGTGAAATAATTCAATTTTATTGGGGAAATCTATTCTGTAACTCAGATCATCAATCACACCAGCAGTTTACACTGTGAACTCTTCAGTCCAGATCAACACCAGGATTGAAGAGCAAGACCACGAGAAACCACGAGACTCCATACTCAAACTTAACCGTCTTCTGATTAGAAAATGCATTGTAGAGGTGTGTCTATCAGCCAACGGTCTCTCACAGGAGGTACACTACCTAAAAAGTAGTACCCTCTGGGAGTCTGTCTATACGAGTAGTGTGGTAAGCATTTTTACACCCTCTTGTGGTGGGTGTAAAGATCCAGTGTCTACTCAGATCGCACCTGTAATCATTCGTATATCTGCATATTCGAGATATAACTGCATGTCTTCTGAAGTTTTGTAGCAAAATAAGTAAATATACAAAACAAATAAACAAGTAAGTAAACACCCCCACAGTGTCCAACTTCAAGTATCGATATTAAACGAGGTCCGGAAGTCTCTCTCCCAGTTCCTGTTTCTCTCCTCCTTCCTCTTCATCTCTTTTAAACTGAGGCTGGCCCCGCCCTCTCTCCTCTCCACAGTTCGTAATTTAGGCTCCGCCCTCCGCACTGCCTTTGGGTCTTTCGCCGCGAAGTGCGTGACCTTGGACCTCTGCGGTGGTCCGAACCCAAGTCCGCCGTGGTCTCTTTTCAGCACTGTGCCGACAGGTTGTTTCCGACCAGAGTGGGCGGGGCCTAGGCCACGGTTGGGGTCCCACCCCGAACGCAGCATCATCCGATAACTCACACTGGATTCAGGAAGGCAGTACTGGGGGGCTATGGGGGGACGCTTCAGGCTGAACTGGTGCAGAGTGGATGCCGTGTGGGACGAGGTGCCGTCCGTGTAACTGACCTCACACACCGCACACCACTGAGCACTGTGGGGACACAATACATACCGGATATGTTCAATACCAACAACCTTATCATGAGTTCATACTGGATATAAATGTTATTACAATAGCAATACTGTATATACAGTATATACAGTACTGGATATAAAAGTTAATACAGTAGAACTTCATACTGGATATTAATGTTATTAAAGATTCACTCTGGATATTAATATGTTATTATATTAGAACTTCATACAGTATATATAATGTTATTATAGAATAAAAACATACTGGATATTATTGTAGTACAGTAGAACTGCATAATAGATATTAATGTTACTAGAGCCTTATACAGGATATAAATTATATCATAGTAGAATGTCATACTGGATAAATGTTTATATAGTAGGACTTCATACTGGATATTAATATTATAGTAGGACTTCATACTGGATATAAACGTAATACAGTAGAACTTATATATATGTTATTACAGTAGAATTTCATACATCTTCATGTTCCTAACAATTCATTCCAGATATACATGTTATTACAGTAGTAATTCATACTTCATGTTACTAATGGTTCGTTCTGAATATGAATGTTTTTAGAGCTTAATTCTGTATATTAACGTTATTACAGCTTTATTCTGGATATTGATATTATTAGAGCTTGATACTAGATATTAATGTTAGTACAGTAGAAATTCATTCTGAATATAAATGTTATTAAGTAGAACTTCATACTGGATATTAATGTTATTAATGATTGATTCTGGATATTAACATTATTACAGGGGTACTTCATAGTGGATCTTTATATTATTAATGATTCATTCTGGATATTAATGTTTTTAGAGCTTCACACTGGATATTAATGTTATTACAGCTTCATTCCAGATATTAATGTTATTACAGTTCATACTGGATATAGATGATCCTCTCACCTGTGGGTGTGGTCAGCAGGTGTGTGTGAGTTGTGGGCGGTGCTGAACTGGTCCAGTTCTGTAACGACGACCTGATGTCCAGCCTGGAGGGCGAGGGATCGAGCATCTCTACCCTGTAAGAGAGAGAGGTGTATTTGTGAACACTAGGAGGCGCTGAGACCACGCTGCTGAAGTACACTGACCAGGTGATCTACAGTGACTCACCTGTGTGTCGACCACGCCCACCCAGGCCGCCCCTCTGCTCAGCAGCAGCCGGACCGCCTCCCGCTGCCCGGCGTGGCTGGCACACATCAGTGGCGTCCAGAAGAACCCGTCACAGAAGTTGATGTCGCAGCCGCGGTCCAGCAGCTCCGCCAGCACCCGCACATCACCGTCCTGAGCACAGCGCAGCAGCTGGTACCCGTCACGCTCCGACACGGCCTCCGCCCGGCCAGCGGGGGGCACCGTGCCTTCTGCTGACGACCGAACGCGGGGACCTCCACCTCGCACTGGACAACAGGAAAACAGTTATAGTACACTATTTTGATAGTATATGTTTTTGATGTAGGTGAATGTGTGGGGCTTATTTATTGTGCTGTAGGCTGAATGGGTGGAGCCAAACTGTTCTCTTGTGCTGTAGGCTGAATGGGTGGAGCTAGGATGAAAAGGTGGGGTTAAACTCTTCTCTCGTGCTGTAGGCTGAATGGGTGGAGCCAAACTGTTACAGGATAAATGGCTAAACTCTTCAGATGTCGCTGAAAGGAGGGGTTATACTCTTGTGCTGTAGAGAGAATGGGTGTGGCTAAACTATGATGCTGTAGGCTGGATGGGTGGAGACAAACTGGTATAGGATAAATTGGTGGGGCTAAACTCTTCTGATGTAACTGAAAAGGGGGTTACACTCTTGTGCTGTGGGCTGAATAATTGGGTGGGCTAAAGTGCTCTAGGCTAAATGGGTGGAGCTGAACTGCTTTTTTGTGCTGTAGGCTAAATGGGTGGAGCTAGGATTAATGGGTGGAGCCAAACTCTTTTGCTGTAGGCTAATAGAGTGGGGCTAAACTCCTGTGCTGTAGGCTAAATGATTGGGTGAAGCTAAAGTTCTGTACCCTGAATGGGAGGGGCAAAACTATGATTAAATTCTATACCTCTCTCTCTTTTCCGTCGTTTCTCCGTCTTCTTTTTCCTCCGCCCATCTCCACCCTCCTCTCCAATAAGACTCTGGTAGAAGTCCCTGGCCTCGTCTCCGGTCAGCATAGCTCCACCCCTCTCCAACTCCATTGTGTGCTCCGCCCCCACCCACCGCCGGTCCTCCTCTTTTGCTCTGGTAAAGAAGCCCAACTCCGCCATGATGAGGTCATAAGCGGAGTAACCAATCAGGAATTGGGTGGAGTAAACCTGGGAACAGTGTGGAGTTGTAACAACCAACAGTAAGTGGAAGTACAAGGTACAGTAGGTGTTTCCAATAAAGTAGCCAATCAGTGAGTGAAAAAAACAAGGTACAGCAAATGTTTCCAATAAAGTAGCCACTCATTGAGCGACAGTATAAGGTACAGTAGGTGTTTCCAATAAAGAGGCCAATCAGTGACTGAAAACACAAGGTACAGTAGATGTTTCCATTAAATTGGCTAATCAGTACGTGGAAACACAAGGTACAGTACGTGTTTCCAGTAAAGTGGTCAATCAGTAGGTGTTTCCAATAAAGTGGCCAGTTGGTATTAATACTAGATTAGCTGTGAGGGTTATTTAGTAAATAAATGTCCAGTAAAGGTAACAAATACAGGGACAGAGGTTAAACTAACACACTCATTCTGATATGTAAACACACACTGATTTAAACTCCAATTTAACACTTTTATGTTGTTTATAGACCCATTTTAATGTCATTCCATTATAAATGATAATAAAAGTTGAGTAATATAGTTAAAATGTATAGATCTATATCAATATTTACCTCTGGGTGTTGTGCTGGTTTTGTTGTGTTGCCGGCTGAACCGCACTTCTTCTCCGCGGAGTAACACAGCGCACACTGCGCCCTCTTCCGGCCGGAGTACACATCATGCCACATCCGGTTTCAAAATAAGAGTTCGTCTTGTGATTAAAGAAATAAAAGCGAACGGAAAAAAAATAAATCAAATACTGAGAAAAAAAACCATACAATTGAAACATCTTAAATCTAAGTGTGCCCAGAAAATAACCTCAAATGTTGCCAAACTTTATTTGTTTTGAATGCTTGCTCCTTTAAAAAAAAAAAGAATATATTGACTTTTAAGTCTTCAGCAAAGTTTTCCAGAAATTCCTAAAAAAAAGTATCTATCTAAAGGAGAAGGTATGAACACATAATTAAAATAAATGATAATTAAATAAAAAATCTATAATTATTGTACAGAAGCTGCAACTATCAGAGATGGTAACAAATCAACATAGTATAGAATTATTATTATTTTTTTTTTTAAGAAAAATAAGAACCACACATGCACAAAAGTAATAGTAATGTGTATAAGGTGTATGATACAAACCTCTGAAATATAGCAAAATATAGCATGCACCAAATATCATTAGGACATGAGTCCTAATGACTGGATCATAGGTACAATGGAAAAACAAGGCATGTGATTTTCAATAGTAGTTCAGTATTCAGTATGTATTCTTATGCTCGTCATAAAATAAATAATATACAATTGGAAACATCATACAATAAAACCAATAAAACAATAATAACTTTATTTGCATTGTGTATCTTTACATACACCCAATTACCAACTGTCCTTCACACTGCAGGACGACGAAGCCCGCAGATCCACCCCAGCAGATCCCGGCTCTTCTCCAGTATGAGTTATTTGGTGTATCTTTAGTTTGGAGAGCCGTATAAAGGTCTTCCCGCACTGGGAGCACTGGTGCGGCTTGTGTCCAGTATGAATATGCATGTGGTACGCCAGTCCCTTGGTGGAAGTGTAGCTCTTCCCAAACTGACAGCACACAAACGGCTTCTCTCCGGTATGAATCCTCAGGTGATCTTTCAGGTCCGAGACCTGTATGAAGCTCCTGTCGCACTGGGAGCACTGGTGGGGTTTGTGTCCAGCATTTATTAGCCTGTGCCTCCTGAGGGCACTGGAGTTGGTGAAGCTCTTGCCGCACTGAGTGCAGGTGAAGGTCTTCTCTCCGGTATGAATCAGCACATGGTTTTTGAGGTGTTTGGGTGTTGGGAATGCTTTGCCACAATCACAGCAGGCAAACGGCTTTTCTCCGTTATGAATTGTGGTGTGGGTTTTGAGGCGGGTCAACTGGGAAAAGCTCTTCCCGCATTCCAAGCAGGTGAACAGCTTTTTCTCCAGGTGTATCATCACATGGATTTCATACTCAAACAGTCGCAGGAAGTTCTTACCACAGTGGGAGCAGTGGAATGGCTTGTCTCCGGTATGAATTTTCATGTGGGATTTGAGGTTGTTGGCTTGCAGGAATTGTTTTCCGCAGCCGTTGCAGGTGAATGGTCTCTCTCCAGTGTGAGTCATTATGTGGACTTTTAGGCGACTGACTTTTAGGAAGCCCTTCCCGCACTCGGAGCAGGTGAACGGCTTTTCTCCGGTATGAATCTTTTCGTGATGTTTGAGATCTGGGAATCAGGCGAAGCTCCAGTCACACTGGGAGCACTGGTACGGTCTCTTTCCTTCATGCATCTCCAGGTTGCATTTGAGAGCCCTCACTGCGCTGAAGCTCTTCCAATGCAGTAGGCAGGTAAAGGGTTCAGATCCAGTATGAATTCTCTTCGGTTGTTTTTTCAGACAGGAGGAATCGTTGAAGCTGTTCTGAGATTCCTGGGCACCACATTCTCTATGAAACATCTCCTGCTCTGGATCAGGCTCATCTTTAATGTGCTCACATGATATTTCCACTACAAAACCCCAAAGAAGTAAAGTTAAATAAATGTTTTGAGACCTGACTTTCAAACGACTTTGAACTAAGTTGAACGACGGCAAATCAAACATACTGAACAATAAATTCATGGTCATTTCCCTGTAGATCACCTGAGTACTGAATCGATACTGACCTTCCTGTATCTCATGTTTCTTCTCCTCCTCCTCTTTAGTGTTGAGTTCAGATCACTCCATCCCCTTGATCTCCTCTCTCTCCTTTTTATCTCCACTCATCTCCAGATCTCCTTCACTGGAAAACACAGTCAGAAAAACGTTGTGATCATCTGATTCACTGACCAGATCACATTAGAAACCACACAGCTGATCAGCAGATAAACCAGCAGATCTTTGAATTTTACTGTAAATTTCACCAATTACTGGAACATTACTGTCAGTTACTGACCTTTAATAATCATTACTGTCAATCACTGACAATGCCTGATCATTACTATCAATTACTTACCATTACTGTCAATTAATGACCATTACCAACCAAAACAGTCAATTACTGACAAGTATTCACCATTACTGTAAGTTACTGAAATTTACTGAGCTGGTTTTGATGGTTAAGGTGGATGAAAAGCTGCTCATCCAGGTAAAAAATCTATATATATATACTGGTAAACCAGATCTTAACCAGTATGTTAACCAGTTCTTACGGTATGTTACAGTTGATTTTGCTTTGGGCAACCACTTCTAGTTTTTCTTACTTCAGAGTCCAGGCAGATCATCTACCACAGACCTGATCTCCTCCAGACTGTAGCTCAGACTTCTGCTCCGTTATTAATACTCCTCCTCCTCCTGGTTTCACTGCGGTGTTAAACAGATCTGTGGTGATTTACCGCCCCCTGCTGGTCAGGAGCTGCTATTTAAACCACTGTATTTGGATATTTATTATTTATTCTAAAATAATTATTGATTTATACTAAGTTTGTTTCTCTGATTTTGCTATTTATAGGTTTATGTTTGAGTAAAATGAACATTGTTGTTTTATTCTATAAACTACAGACAACATTTCTCCCAAATTCCAAATAAAAATATTGTCATTTAGATCATTTATTTACAGAAAATGAGAAACGCCTGAAATAACAAAAAAGATGCAGAGCTTTCAGACCTCAAATAATGCAAAGAAAACAAGTTCATATTCATAAAGTTTTAAGAGTTCAGAAATAATCAATATTTGGTGGAATAATCCTGGTTTTTAATCACAGTTTTTTTTCATGCATCTTGGCATCATGTTCTCCTCCACCAGTCTTACACACTGCTTTTGGATAACTTTATGCTGCTTTACTCCTGGTGTAAAAATTCAAGCAGTTCAGTTTGGTGGTTTGATGGTTTGTGATCATCCATCTTCCTCTTGATTATATTCCAGAGGTTTTTAATTTGATAAAATCAAAGAAACTCATCATTTTTAAAGTGCTCTCTTATTCACCGCAGCCTTAAACTGATCAATTGTTCAATCTTAGGTAAAAAAAAAACTAGAAAAAAATTAATCGACACACAGAGACAGAATATACTGTGATTTTCATGCTTTACATTTAAAAGGTAAGATAACAAATAGTTTAATATTTGTTTCTCATTAGTTTGCTTGGATTCTTCTTTTCTACTTTTTAGGAGTTTTTATAAAAAATATTTAAATATAAAACACAATATAGAATGTAGGAACAGTATATATATATATATATATATATATATATATATATATATATATATATATATATAAATATTTTTTAAGGTGGCGTGCTAATTTCATAATTATAAATACTAAACAGATATATTCATGAGAATATTATTACCACAAAAAAATTAAAGGACCTGTCTTTTTCGATCATAAAATTTCTATTATTTAAAATGAGTATACTATTACAAAAATAAACAGTACCATAACTATTTTCACCGTAATAAGTTGATTTTTTATCAGGGCAAAATAATGTAAATTACAAAAAGTAAAATAATTATAATTATTTACAAAACATTAAGACAGTTTTTTGATCGGAAATTGCATTTATTGCATCATTTCAACATTTTAATAAGCACTTAAAACAAACCCAAATATACTCTGTCAAGAATAAATAAGTTTTACCAAATAGAGATTACACTAGCGATATACCCGCTAACACACAGTAATGTTACTCCAACAACAAACTGATCAAATTATCCACTAAATATCTCCAGATACACAATCTATTAATATTTAATGTATAAATAGTGTATTTTGGAAGTGATTCGTTTAATATGTAAGGAAGTTTCTCTCACCCAGCGCAGTGTCGCTTGCGTTAGCAGTGTAGCTAGCACTAGCTATGTAGCTAACAGAGCAGAACCACAAAACACACCAAGTTAAAGTTCTTTAATAAACTCTTCTCTAATAAACTGAATAAATAAAGCTTTAAACTCCACTTTTCCCCCTCAGTTACATCTTCACCCACACAGACTGACTGTTTACCACCTGAAACACACCAGCTGAAAAACACTAGCTTAGCATTAGCACTCTGAGCTAACTACCGCTAGCATACGACTACCTAAGCAAAAAGACTAGCTTTTCTGTCCATTTCAGCTGAGATATACTGTTTTTACTGTAAAATTCACCCTCCACTTAATTTAAACAGTAACATTCTGTGGAAACTACATAAATACACTATAGTACTATAGTATAGTACAGTTTCTGATCTTTTAATTGAGTTAGATACAGTTTAACAATCCAAACTACTTTTATAACTAGATTAAACAACTACTCAGATTGCTCAAATTCACTCAAATAATTCAAATTCAATTGTAATTATCAAACACACTTGAATACAAAATGTATGAAAACAATCCACATGCATGAAAACGTATATTTACAATTTATTTTATAACACACTAACCAGTATGAATTCTCACATATGATATATAGTGTGTCCACCATGGCTGTAGGTATACAGATTTTCTTCTTCTGGGTTTTAAATTGGCACTTTTTTTCGTAACACCTATTCCGCACTATGTTTTTTCTCCAGTGTGAATCATCATGTGGGGAAATACAGCAGGTTGAATTCAGAATACACTTCCTCCATCACTGAGTGCAGATCCAGTATGAGTCTTCATGTGGGATTTACAGCGGCCTGATGTTGAAAAGCTCTTCCCGCACTCAGTGCAACTAAAAGGTTTTTCTCCGGTATGAGTTCTCATGTGGGTCTTAAGGTTGCCTGAAGTAGATGCACGTTGGCCACAAACAGGGCAGGTAAACGGCTTCTCTCCAGTATGAAACAACATGTGGGATTTAAGATGTCTTAATGTAATAAAACATTTACTGCACTCACTGCAGGTGAACGGTTTCTCTCCAGTATGAATCATGATGTGAACTTTTAGATTGCTTGATGAAGTAAAGCCTTTCCCGCACTCGGTGCAGGCAAACGGCCTTTCTCCAGTATGAATCATCATGTGGGTTTTGAGAACGGCTGCCGAAGTAAAACCTTTCCCGCACTCAGCACAGGTAAACGGCTTTTCACCAGTATGAATCATCATGTGGGTTCTATATTGGCGCAACTTCGAAAAGCTCTTCATACACTCAGTGCAACTAAAAGGCTTTTCTCCAGTATGAATTCTCGTGTGGGATTTAAGGTTGCTTGATGAAGTAAAGCCCTTCCCACAGTAAGTGCAGGTAAGTGGACTTACTCCAGTATGAATCTTCATGTGGGTTTTAAGGTTGCTTGCAGAAATGCAACCTTTCCCGCACTCATCGCAGACGAATGGCTTTTCTCCGGTATGAGTCATCATGTGGGTTTTAAGAACGGCTGCAGAAGTGCAACCTTTTCCGCACTCAGTGCAGGTAAACGGCTTCTCTCCAGTATGAATCATCATGTGGTTTTTAAGAACTCTTGCAGAAGTGCAACCTTTTCCGCACTCAGTGCAGGTAAACGGCTTGTCTCCAGTATGAATCATCATGTGGGTTTTAAGAACTCTTGCAGAAGTGCAACCTTTCCCGCACTCAGTACAGGTAAACGGTTTTTCTCCAGTATGAATTTGCATGTGGGTTTTAAGGTGGTTTGAAGTAGTTAAACCCCGCCCACACACACCGCAGGTAAACGGCTTTTCTCCAGTATGACTCATGATGTGGGTTTTAAGATGGTTTGATGTACAAAAACCACGCCCACACTCAGTGCAGGTAAATGGCCTAGCTCCAGTATGAATCATCATGTGCGTCTTAAGATGACGTGATGAAGTTAAACCTTTACCGCACTCAGCGCAGGTAAAGGGCTTTTCTCCGGTATGAATCTTTTTGTGTTGTTGTAGATCTCGGAGGCATTTGAAGCTCCAGTCACACTGGTCGCACTTGTGGGATCTACTGGTTTCATGCGTTTCCTTGTGACGATTTAAGGATTTTTTTGAAGGGAATCCTTTTCCACAGTGTGAACAGATAAAAGAGTCTCCGGTATGAATTTCAGTTTGGGAAGCATCGCTGAAGCTGCTGCTTTGGAGCTCCGAGTTTGGGTTCTGCTCATCGGGTTCCTCCTTAATCGTCATCACTTCTAGCTCGAGCTCCTCTTTGATCTTCCTCTGTAGAAAAATTTCTGTAACAGAAAGTAAAACAAGATAAACGTAAATGTAAATGAGAAAACACATATATTTTGTTTCTGAAGGAAATGCGCAACAGTTCAGCACGTAAGGTGCCCAATTCCATTAAGTTACTACTTAGTTGGATTCTGTATGGTGTTGCTATGTGGTCGCTATAGTGTTGTTAGAATATTGCTACCATGTTAATATGTGGTTACTATCATATAATAATCGGATGCTATTGTGTTGTAAAGTGGTTGTTATGGTATCCAAAGTGGTTAGTTATGGTGTCGCTACACAGTTGCAATGGTATTCCAAATGGTTTCTATAGTGCTGCAAGTGTTTTTAGGTAATTAGTAATTGTTTTGTCTTGGTGGTTGCTGTGGTGTTCCTAGTTGGTTTTATGATATCCGAAACCGTTGCTATAGTGTTGCAAGGTGATAATGCAAGGTGCTGTTGGTATGTGCTTGCTGTGGCTAATCTGAGTGTAGCAAAGCTCACCTGAAACAAGACTAGCAAATCTCACTTGAAACGAAACTAGCAATGTTAACTTAAAACAAGACTAGCAATGCTAATCTGTGACAAGACTAGCAAAGCTCACCTGAGACAACATTAGCAATTCTTACCTGAGACAACATTAGCAAAGTTCACCTGAGACAACAATAGCAATTCTTACCTGAGACAACATTAGTAATTCTTACCTGAGACAACATTAGCAAGGCTCACCTGAAACAAGACTAGCAATGCTAATCTGTGACAAGACTAGCAATTCTTACCTGAGACAACATTAGCAAGGTTAACTTAAAACAACATTAGCAAGGCTCACCTGGAACAACAGCAATGTTCAACTGAGACAACATAGGCAAGGCTCAACTAAAACAAGACTGGCAAGGCTCAACTAAAACAAGACTAGCAAAGTTCACCTGAGACAACATTAGCGAGATTAACTTAAGTCAACATTAGCAAAGTTCACCTGAGACAACATTAGCAAGATTAACTTAAAACAAGACTAGCAATGCTCACCTGAGACAACATTAGCGAGATTAACTTAAGTCAACATTAGCAAAGTTCACCTGAGACAACATTAGCAAGATTAACTTAAGTCAACATTAGCAAAGTTCACCTGAGACAACATTAGCAAGATTAACTTAAAACAAGACTAGCAATGCTCACCTGAGACAACATTAGCAAAGTTCACCTGAAACAAAACTAGCAATGCTAATCTGTGACAACACTAGCAAGGTTCACCTAAAACAACAATAGCTAAGCTCACCTGAGGCCACATTAGCAATGCTAACCTGAGACAACCATAAGAGGGTTAACCTGGGATAACACTAGCAATGCTCACCTGGGGAAATGGAAGCAGGTGTAACCTGAAACATTGTTAACAGAGCTCACCTGGAACAACATTAGCAATGCTAACCTGGGACAGAACTCACCTCCACCTTCCTCTTTTTCCTCCTCTTCTTTAGTGTTGAGTTCAGATCCCTCCATCCCCCTGATCTCCTCTCTCTCCTCTTTATCTCCACTCATCTCCACCCAGCAGCTCTCCTCCATCCCCAGCGCTCTCCGATCACTGATATCGATCACTATCGATCCTGCAGCTCACTGACTCACCCGCGCCTCTCACACAGCCGCCCGAGGACTTTTACTGTACAAAACACCAACCAGGAAGCGGAAATGGAGACAAAAGTCAGGAGAGTTCAAAATAAAAGCTGTGAACGGTGTACTTTTATTTTTTTCATTGTTGTAATAAGAACTTAAATAAAATAATGCATTAAACTGTGGGGGGAAATATTAATATCGTTACTATTATAATTGTTAATGTTATTGGACACAAAAGTCTTAGCAGTTTATTTATTTATTTAATAATATTCAGTATTAAAACAATTTACAACACACTAAATCACTATCAATGTTAACAATGACAAAACACAATAGATTTATACATCTTTTATAAAGTTTAGTAACTAGAAACTATAAACTTTATAGAAACTATAAAAATATTATAACAATAATACTGTTGTTGTTACCACACCACGTTTACTAAACAGTATTTTATACACGTATATTTCTTATCAAAATAATACAAAGAATTGTCAAAAATTGAAAAAGATAAAGACATAACTATTATTTCAATTATTATTCACAATTTTCATATTTAATTAGATAATATATATTTTATATATTTTAATAAAATATGAAACACAAGGTAGAATGTATAAAGTTCATTTATTTACATACAAATTTATACAATAAAGATTTAGTAGTCGTTCTAATTCCATAATTATAGATATTAAACAGGGATTGACTTTACCTATAGTAGATATTTTTATGACAACACAATTTATATTCTTTAAATTGAGTTACAGTAAACGCACTGTAGATTTAATTACAGTAATAAACACAGTACTACGCTGATGTATTTTTTTTATCAGCAAAAAAATTGACAACGTTAAGAGGCATTACTGCATTCAGTTAAACACTGTAAATAACAGTAAGTAAAATAATTATTTATGGTAAAATAAAGACATAGTGTTTTCAATTAGAAATTGCATTTATTGTATCATTTTCAACATTTTTATGAGCATGTAAAAAAACATTTAATCCGGCAAAAATAAAACAAATGACAAGTTTTACCAAATAAAGCTAACTAGTAAAAAACCTGCAAACACACACAGTAATGTTACTCCCTCACCAAACTGAGCAAATTATCAGCTAACTTTCTCATTAAAACTAAATATATTATCATTTATAAAAAGTAGTGTATAGAGTATTTTGGTTTAGTAGATAAGGTTTCTCTCTCCCACTGCATTGTAGCTAACAGAGCAGAACCACAAAAAAACAAGTTAAAGTTATTTAATAAACTCTACTTAGCGAACGACCGCTAAGCTAAATGGCTAACTTAGCATTAGCATGCTGAGGTAACTCAGCACTAGCATATGAGCGCTAAGCTAAAAGACTTGCCTTTTCTGTTCATTTCAGCTGAGAAATAAACAGCATTTACAGTATAATTCACCCTCCACTTAATTTATACAGTAACATGCTGTGGAAACTACAGAAATAAACTACAGTACTATAGTATAGTACAGTTTTTACACTTTTAATTGAGTTAGATACAGTTTAACAATCCAAACTAATTTTATATTTAGATTAAACAACTAACACTCAATTGCACTTATCAAACAAACTTGTGTACAAAAAGTATAAAACAATTCACATGCAAGTAAACATATATTTACAATTTATTGTATATCACACTAACCGGTATGAATGATCAAATAATAAATATTCATAGTGGATTGGGATGAAAAAAAAAACATTCAGCTTTTCTTCTGTGTAAACTAACAAACAGGTTTTAAGTTTGAACATTTTTTCAGTTTTTTATTCTCCAGTATGAATAGGCTTTTGTCCAGTATGAATCATCCTGAAGGGATATATAGAAAGTTGAATTTAAAATACACTTTCTCCACTGACTGAATGTCCAGTATGAGTTTCCATGTGGGATTTAAAACGGCTCACTTTTGTGAAACCTTTCCCACACTCAGTGCAGGTAAACGGTTTTTCTCCAGTATGAATCATCATGTGGGTTCTAAGATTGTTTGCTATAGTAAAGCCTTTTCCGCACACAGTGCAGGTAAACGGCCTTTCTCCAGTATGAGTCATAAAGTGGGTTTTAAGATGGTTTGATGTACAAAAGCCACGCCCACACTCAGTGCAGGTAAACGGTTTTTCTCCAGTATGAATTCTCATGTGAGATTTACAGTGACTCAAGTCTGAAAAGCTCTTCCCACAATGAGTGCAACTAAAAGGCTTCTCTCCAGTATGAGTTCTCATGTGGATTTTAAGGTGGCCTGAAGTAGATGACCCTTGCCCACACACAGTGCAGACAAATGGTTTTTTCCCAGTATGAACCATCATGTGGGATTTGAGATGTAATGACGTCATAAAACGTTTCCCACACTCAGTGCAAGGAAACGGCTTTTCTCCAGTATGAATCATGACGTGGGTTTTAAGATTGCCTGATGTAGTGAAGCCTTTCCCACAATGAGTGCAGGTAAACGGCCTTTCTCCAGTATGAATCATCATGTGGGTTTTAAGAAAGCTTAAGTGAGTAAAACCTTTCCCGCATTGAGTACAGGTAAATGGCTTTTCTCCAGTATGAATCATCATGTGAGTTTTAAGAACGCTTGCAGTAGTACACCCTTTCCCGCACTCGCTGCAGGTAAACGGCTTTTCTCCGGTATGAATCAGCATGTGGGTTTTAAGGTTGTTTGAAGTAGTTAAACCAAGCCCGCACACGGTGCAAACAAACGGCTTTTCTCCAGTATGAATTAGCATGTGGGTTTTAAAATGGTTTGATGAACAAAAACCACGCCCACAGACAGTGCAGGTAAACGCCCTTGCTCCAGTATGAATCATCATGTGGGTCTTAAGATTATTTAATTTACAAAAACCACGGCCACACTCAGTGCAGGTAAACGGCTTTTCTCCAGTATGAATCATCATGTGGGTTTTAAGATGCTTCGATGTAGTAAAACCTTTCCCACACTCAGTGCATGTAAATGGCCTTTCTCCAGTATGAATCATGACGTGAGTTGTAAGACTGCCTGATGTAGTGTAGCCTTTACCACAATAAGTGCATGTAAATGGCTTTTCTCCAGTATGACTCATGATGTGGTATTTAAGGTGGTATGATGTACAAAAACCACGCCCACACTCAGTGCAGGTAAACGGCTTTTCTCCAGTATGAATCATCATGTGGGTCTTAAGATGGCTTGATGAAACAAAAACTTTATCGCACTGAGTGCAGGCAAAAGGCTTTTCTCCGGTATGAATCTTTTTGTGTTGTTGTAGATCTCTGAGGCGTTTGTAGCTCCGGTCACACTGGTCACACTGGTGGGGTTTCTTGATTTCATGTGTTTCTATGTGACAGTTTAAGGATTTTTTTGAAGGGAATCCCTTTCCACAATGTGAACAGGTAAAAGAGTCTCCGGTATGAATTTCGGTGTGTGAGGCATCACTGAAGCTGATGGCTTGGAGCTCCGAGTTTGGGTTCTGCTCATCGGGTTCCTCCTTAATAGTAATAACTTCTAGTTCCAGCTCCTCTTTGATGTTCCTTTGTAGGAAAATTTCTGTAACAGAAAATGAAACAAGATAAATGTAAAAGAGTTCTATTAAGTCACTACTTTGCTGATACGGTATTCGAAGAATTTTGTATGGTGTTGCTCAGTGGTCGGTATGGTGTCGTTAATTGCTATGATGTTGATGTGTGGTTGCTTTGGTATCCCAAGCAGTTGCTACAGTGTTGCAAAGTCGTTGTTATGTTATCCAAATTGGTTGATATGGTGTTCTTAGGTTGTTGCTCTGGTGCACCTAGATAGATACAAGATGGTTACTAAGGTGTTGCTAAGCAGCTGCTATGGTAAAAACAAATGTGTTTTATTGTGTTATATTTTTAGGTGATCGCTATTGTTTTGCCTTGGAGTTTGCTGTGGTGTTCTTAGGTGGTTGTTATGATATCCCAATTGGTTGCTATGTTGTTGCTACCAGAGACAACACTAGGTGTGTTCGCATTTACGTGGCACTTTACGATGATATACAACGTTAAAATCTTGCAAGAGTAAGGCGGTTGCAGATGGAATTACCCTGATTTTTAATCACAGCTTTCATTAATCCTGGCACAGTCTGAAAGCTCTGCAATCTTTTTTGTTATTTTAGCCATTTTTCATTTTCCCCAAATAAATGCTCTAAATGAGAATATTTTTATTTGGAATTTAGAAGAAATGTCAGTAGTTTAAAGAATAAAACAACAATGTTCATTTTACTCAAACATAAACCTATAAGTAGCTAACTTGGGACATTGTTAATGCTAACCTGGGATATTGTTAGGAATGCTAACCTGGAATATTGTTAGGAATGTTAACCTGGAATATTGTTAGGAATGCTAACCTGGAATATTGTTAGGAATGTTAACCTGGGATATTGTTAGGAATGCTAACCTGGAATATTGTTAGGAATGCTAACCTGGAATATTGTTAGGAATGTTAACCTGGGATATTGTTAGGAATGCTAACCTGGGATATTGTTAGGAATGCTAACCTGGAATATTGTTAGGAATGCTAACCTGGAATATTGTTAGGAATGCTAACCTGGGATATTGTTAGGAATGCTAACCTGGAATATTGTTAGGAATGCTAACCTGGAATATTGTTAGGAATGCTAACCTGGAATATTGTTAGGAATGTTAACCTGGGATATTGTTAGGAATGCTAACCTGGAATATTGTTAGGAATGCTAACCTGGAATATTGTTAGGAATGCTAACCTGGAATATTGTTAGGAATGCTAACCTGGAATATTGTTAGGAATGTTAACCTGGGATATTGTTAGGAATGCTAACCTGGAATATTGTTAGGAATGCTAACCTGGAATATTATTAGGAATGCTAACCTGGAATATTGTTAGGAATGCTAACCTGGGATATTATTAGGAATGCTAACCTGGGATATTGTTAGGAATGCTTACCTGGGATATTGTTAGGAATGCTAACCTGGAATATTGTTAGGAATGCTAACCTGAGACATTGTTAACAAGGCTAACCTAGAACAACATTAGCAATGCTAACCTGGAACAGAACTCACCTCCACCTTCTTCTTCCTCCTCCTCTTCTTCTTCCTCCTCCTCCTCCTCTTTAGTGTTGAGTTCAGATCCCTCCATCCCCCTGATCTCCTCTCTCTCCTCTTTATCTCCACTCATCTCCACCCAGCAGCTCTCCTCCATCCCCAGCGCTCTCCGATCACTGATATCGATCACTATCGATCCTGCAGCTCACTGACTCACCCGCGCCTCTCACACAGCCGCCCGAGGACTTTTACTGTACAAAACACCAACCAGGAAGCGGAAATGGAGACAAAGGTCAGGAGAAATCAAAATAAAAGCTGTGAACGGTGTACTTTTATTTATTTAATTACTGCAATAAGAACGAACATAAAATAATGCATTAAACTGTGAGCAAAATATTATTATATTATCAATTCTATAAACTACAGACAACATTTCTCCCAAATTCCAAATAAAAATATTGTCATATAGAGCATTTATTTACAGAAAAAGAGAAATGGCTGAAAAAACAAATGACAACAAAGAAAACATTATATTCATAAAGTTTTAAGAGTTCAAAAATTATTATTTGGTGGAATAACCCTGTTTTTTTAATGTTGAATTTTAATTTAGATTAGATTAGATTGTGAGTTAAATTGTGAGAAAGAACTAGATTTAGATTATTGAGTTAGACAATTTATATTCTTTAAATTGAGTTTCAGTAAACATACTATATATTTAATCACACTATTACAGTAATAAACACAGTCCTATAATTTTTTTCACAGTAATAGGCTATATGTATTTTTCATTAAAACAAAACTTTGACAACTTTAAAGGCATTACCGCATTCAGTTTAACACTTTTTATTTCAAATGTTTATTTACTTTAAAATAAGACAATTTTTTTTAACCAAGAATTGCATTTATTGTATAATTTTTAACATTTTAACAAGCACTTATAAAACCCAAATATAATCTGTCAAGAGTAAAACAAATGAAAAAATTTACCAAACAGAGATTACACTAGCGATATATTCGCTAACACACAGAGTAATGTTACTCCAACACCAAACTGATCAAATTATCAGCAAAATATCTCCAGATAAATAAATCTATCATAATTAAATGTATAAATATTGTATTTTAGTTGAGTTGGTAACCCACCGCTAGCATACCACTGCTAAGATAAAAGCCTTGCCTTTTCTGTTCATTTCAGCTGAGAAATATACTGTAATTACTGTAAATTTACCCTCCACTTAATCTATACAGTAAAAAGCTGTGGAAACTACAGAAACTAAAGAAACACTGTAGTACTATAGTATAGTACAGTTTCTGCTCTTTTAATTGAGTTAGATACAGTTTAATAATCCAAACTAATTTTATAACTAAATTAAACAACTAACAGTCAGATTAATCAGATACAATTGCAATTATTAAACAAACTTGTGTAGAAATTGTATGAAACAATCCACATATATATGTAAACATATATTTAACCAGTATGAATTATCACATAATATTCATAGTGGGTTGGATTCAGAAAATAACATACAGCTTTTCTTCTGTGTAAATTAACAAACATGTTTTAAGTTTGTACGTTTTTCTTTTTATTCAGTATGAATCATCATGTGGAGATATAGTGCAGTCTGAGTTGTAATAACGCTTCCCCACTAAGTGCACATGCAGTATGAATCCTTTCCCACTCTTAAACAAAAGGCTTTTCTACAGTATGAATCATCATGTGGGGACATATCCCAGGTTGAATTCAAAGTACACTTCCTTCACTAAGTGAACGTCCAGTATGAGTTCTCATGTGGGATTTAAGGCCGCTCGATTTTGAGAAAGCTTTCCCACACTGACTGCAGGTAAACGGCTTTTCTCCAGTATGAATCATCATGTGGGATTTACAGTGACCCAAGTTTGAAAAGCTCCTCCCACACTCATTGCAACTAAAAGGCTTCTCTCCGGTATGAGTTCTCATGTGGATCTTGAGGTTGCTTGAAGTAGCTGACCCTTGCCCACAAACAGTGCAGACAAATGGTCTTTTCCCAGTATGAATCATCATGTGGGATTTAAGATGTCTTAACGTAATGAAACGTTTTCCACACTCAGTGCATGGAAATGGCTTTTCTCCAGTATGAATCATCATGTGAGTTTTAAGGTTTCCTGATATAGTAAAGCCTTTCCCACAATGAGTGCAGGTAAAAGGCTTTTCTCCAGTATGAATCATCATGTGCGTTTTAAGAATGCCTAATGCAATGAAACCTTTCCCGCACTCCGTGCAGGTAAATGGCTTTTCTCCAGTATGAATCATCATGTGGGTTTTAAGAACACTTGCAGAGGTGCAACCTTTTCCGCACTCAGTGCAGGTAAAAGGCCTTTCTCCGGTATGAATCAGCATGTGGGTTTTAAGATGGTTTGAAGTAGTTAAACCAAGCCCGCACACAGTGCAAACAAATGGCCTTTCTCCAGTATGAATCAGAACGTGGGTTTTAAGATGGCTTGATGAACAAAATCCACGGCCACACACAGTGCAGGTAAATGGTTTTGCTCCAGTATGAATCATCATGTGGGTCTTAAGATTACTTGAGGAGGTTAAACCTTTCCCGCACTCAGTGCAAGTAAACGGCTTTTCTCCAGTATGAATTCTCTTGTGGGTTTTAAGGTGCTTCGATGTAGTAAAACCTTTCCCACAGTCAGTGCAGGTAAAGGGCCTTTCTCCAGTATGAATTAGCATGTGGGTTGTAAGATGGCTTGAGGCACAAAAACCTTTTCCGCACTCAGTGCAGGTAAATGGTTTCTCACCAGTATGAAGCATTATGTGGGTTTTAAGGATGCTTGATTTTAAGAACCGTTTATCGCACTGAGTGCAGGCAAAGGGTTTTTCTCTGGTATGAATCTTTTTGTGTTGTTGTAGATCTCTGAGGCGTTTGAAGCTCCGGTCGCACTGGTCACACTGGTGGATTTTCTTGTTTTCATGCGATTCCTTGTGGTGCTTTAAGGATTTTATTGAAGGGAATCCTTTTCCACAGTGTGAACAGATAAAAGAGTCTCCGGTATGAATTTCGGTGTGGGAGGTATCACTAAAGCTACTGCTTTGGAGCTCTGAGTTTGGGTTCTGATCATCAGGTTCCTCCTTAATAGTAATAACTTCTAGTTCGAGCTCCTCTTTGACTTTTCTCTGTAGGAATATTTCTGTAACAAAAAATTCAAAAGATAAAGGTAAATATAAATGAGAAAAGGAAATGCATAACAGTTCAGCGGGTAAGGTGGTTAATACGGTATTCTAAGTATTTTGTATGGTTTTGCTTGTTGTAGTGTTTTTGTTAGGTGGGTGCTAAGGTATCCCAAAAGGTTGCTATGGTGTTGTCAGGCATTTGTTATTATGTTTGGATGTGGTTGCTTGCTATGGTACCCCAATCGTTTGCTATGGTGTTACTAGATGGTATATATATATATATATATATATAATCCCAATCAGTTACTATGATCTTGCAAATTAGTTTTATGGTTGCTAGGTGGCTGCTCTGGTGCAATTAAGTAGTTACTAGATGGATGCTAAGGTGTTGTGATTTTCTCTGTAGGATTTACAGGACTAACCTGGAACAACATTAGCAATGCTAACCTGGGACAGAACTCACCTCCACCTTCTTCCTCCTCTTCTTTAGTGTTGAGTTCAGATCCCTCCATCCCCCTGATCTCCTCTCTCTCCTCTTTATCTCCACTCATCTCCACCCAGCAGCTCTCCTCCATCCCCAGCGCTCTCCGATCACTGATATCGATCACTATCGATCCTGCAGCTCACTGACTCACCCGCGCCTCTCACACAGCCGCCCGAGGACTTTTACTGTACAAAACACCAACCAGGAAGCGGAAATGGAGACAAAAGTGGGACAAATTTTAAATAAAAGCTGTGATAGGTGTGCTTTTATTTATTTCATTGTTGTAATAAGAACTAAAATAAAATAATGCATTAAACTATCGAGAAAAAATATTATAATTATAATTATATTATAATTATAATTGTTAATGCTATTGTTATTGAGCACAAATGTCTTAGCAGTTTATTTATTTGTTTAATAATATTTACTATTAAAATAATATATTACACACTAAATCACTATTAATGTTCAGAACGATTAAAACAAAATATATTTATAAAGATTTAATTATAAATCGACTAAATTTAATTTAGATTTAATAATTAAACTACAGCAATATTAGAACTTTAATATTAAACTTTGGGGGAAAATATTAAAATGGTTATTATTATAATTATTAACACACTAAATCACAATGAGTCTTGAGAATGATTAAACACAATAGATAAATATTCAAAAAAATATATTATTATAACAATAATACTGTTGTTACTACAAACACTATATGTGAAAAGTTTTTTTTTACTTAAATTATAATTTTATACATATCGGGTTGTCGTGTAGTAACAACAACAGTATTATTGTTACAATAATAATCTTTATAACTATTATTAGGCATATTAAGATAATAGCCTAATTAATATAATTCACATAATCTTTGTCTGATTGTCTTTGTTTTTGTCTAATTCTCGGATTCTTTGTTCTGCAAAACGCACTATATAAATAAATTTGATTTGATTTGGTAATTATTATTTCAATGAATTTAGGTGTACTGATGACTATTGTTCTTCTTATTAATACTGTTTTCTGTTAAAATGTATTTATATAATATACTTAATATATATTTAAGTAGATTAATAAATATGTTTATATTAAAAACATACAATGTACATTGTATGGACAGCTTATTTATTTATTTTTTTTCATTCATTTACTTACTTACTTATTTATTTTTTATTATTTGTTATTTAAAGTGATGCGATTTTATACGTTTTTGATACAATTTTTTTAAGAGATCGATTACTGATTAAAATGTTAATGAATAAAAAATAAATTAACACAAACAAAAATATTTTATTATTATTATTATTCGTTTTTTTTATAAAATCTTAAAATCAGTAAATTTGTTTTAATGTTTAATATTATAGATTTTTATGTTATATTTTTTGAAGTGTTGTTGTTATACGTCATGGCTACGTCAGAGGCGGGTGGCGCGCAGGCGCAGTGGTGCGCTGTGCGGTTTAATGGTGAATGTGTGTGTGAGGTGCATCTTCACTGGAGCTCAGGGATCTGCTCACTCTGAACCCGGGGAATCTACAGCTGCTGCACCCGGACTCGGTTCGGTTCAGCTGGATTCGGTTCGGTTCGGTTCGGTTCATTGAATCTCTAAGGTTCTCATCCTCTATTGTTATTATTATTGTAGTTGTGTCTCCAGCAGCAGCAGCATGTCCCTCCTCCACCCTCACCCTCACCTCCACCCGGAACCGAACCTCCACCCCCCGACCCGAACCCGCACCCGGACCCGCAGCACCTGCAGCCGGTCCACCAGCACCGAGCTGACCCTGCAGGACATCCTGCAGCTGGAGGACCTGCAGGTGGAGATCAGGGGTCTGAGGGAGGAGGTGGCGCTTCTGGAGGCCAAGCTCAGACTACAGGAAGGGGGAGGAGCTCAGGTCAGTCATCACAATATATATATATATATAAAAAACTTTTCTATAATAAAGTATTTTTATATAGAATATTCAAAAAAACAAACAAACTGGGATTTATGATTCTACAGTACCTCAAAACCACTTTGTAGCACTTTGTAGTTCTAAACGTAGCACCAAAAGAAAGGAAATGTGTGTTTGATTTTTTTCTTTGTTGTAACAATGAAACAATGTTTTTTTTTTTTTAGCCAAATTTGTAAGGAACATGTAATTCTAATATATCTGGTGAATAATAATAATAATAATAAATAGTGATACAGTTGTAATAGTCGTTATTAAATATATTATAATTTTACTGTAAGCATATTTTAAATATAGGGTTACATACATGAAGTAGTTTAAATGTTTAAATGTTACTTAAGTATGTTTAAAATAGTTCCATTTTAGTACAGTTAAGAACACTTAGCACAATTTAAGTAATAATTGTTTACTATTTTGATTTAATTAAAGTATAATAAGTACAAATAAAGTTGTTCTATTTTAGCGCTCTTTAAATATACTGGTTAATAATGTGGCTACATAAACACTTTAGTGCACTGTAGCATAATAATGCTTAGTATACTTTAATACACTTCTTTACACTAAGGATTACAGAGCATTGAAATACATTTGAACTGTTATATTAATGTAATACCTAAATATATATTTAAAAACATTTTACCAATGTAGTAATTTAATTTACTTTCTAAAATGTTACATGATACATTGTACTTTAAGTGAACTACTGTAACATTGTTTTTAACACTTTGCTAAAAATGTAGAAAAGTATATTTGGAAATAAGTATTTTAGAAGTATATTGAATTACAATAAACTAATGTAATTCTATTTATTTAAATACACTGTATTGTACTTTTTAAAAAGTACGATCAAAGTTTACATTTGATGAAAGCAAAGTACATACATCTGTAGACATTTCTCAATATGTTTTATGTACAGTTAAAGCAGTGTCGGATTGGCCGTACTGGAGACCAGAAGCTGGAGGATGTTCCTTATCTACCTCCACTTCTAAAGACTGAACCGAACTCCAGAACCCAGAAGAGACCAGATGGACTCAACGTTCCTTGCGGTTTAAAGAACGAATCAGTGGAACCATCGTACTGTGCGTATGCTACAGGTCTGAAGACCCCGTCGCCGGATGCCTCCTCGCTGTCTCTGCAGTGCTACACCCAACCAGAAGCTCAGGACATTTCAGGACTCATTACTGAGGACGCTCCACAGCCATCCACCAGTCTGTCTCTGCAGGGCCACGGTAACCCACGTTCTGAAGACTCTCTGGACTCGGAGCTCAGCGGCGGGGACCCGGGCGGGCTGCAGCACTCCGGGGTAAAGTCCGAGCTGGTTTCTGCTGACTGTAGCGATGGAGAGCAGGACGAGGTGAAGACGTGTTTGGTCCGGCTGGTGGACTGTAAGGAGACGCTAGCGGTGGACGACGGGATTGTGAAGCAGGAGGTGGAGGAGAAAGTGGACGGTTATCTTGAGTCTTCAGGTGAGCGTTGTAGAGTCTGTAATTACAGTGTGGATCTGATAAAATGTTGAGAATTGTTATTTACAGTTTTCTAATGTTTCTACTGTAATGCAATCAAATCCTCACAGCAATGCTCCACAATCTAGTAGGAAGTCTTAAACTCTTTTTAATACCTTTGATTTCAGAAAAAACAATGAATCAGCAGGTGCCTCAATACTTTTGGCCATATAGTGTAGCTAAATGTAAACTCGTAGCTTGATGTAACCACAAACTATAGCAACCAACTGGGATACCTTAGCAACTGTCGGGCAACCGCCTAGGAACACCTTAGAAACCACTAAGCAACATAATGGAAACATCATGGAGGTACCATATCGGTCACCTTTCAAGAACCTAGCAACAACATAACACCCACTAACCTAGCAACGCCATAGCACCCACTAACCTAGCAACCTAGCAACGTCATTGCATAGTTTTCTGGAATAACGTTGTTTACATTTGCTGTTTTGTCTTTTCTGGACAGTAGAGACAGTTACCCCAAGAAAAAGCACCTGTCCCAATACTTTTACAATTCAGTGTATTTGTGCATATATAATATGATAATATGCTAATTTGTTTAAAACTGTTTTTTTTTTTGTTTTTATGCAAGTTGCAGATGTGGCGGTTCAGGCAGGCATGGTGAAGAGCGGTGGACCGCCTGTACCTGACGTCGGTGCCTACGATACAGGAACAGGACCAATGATTGTACTGAGAAGACCGCCGCCAAACTTCGTTCCAGATGAGCACTTAAACATGGATTTGATGGATACGGACATGTGTTCTTGTTTCTGGTGCGGGAAGCGGTTCCCCTCGCCGTCCATGCTCCGAATACACCTGAGTACCCACGAGTGCACCGGTGACGGTCCTCCAACTCCAACCACGTCTCCAGAAAAGGTCCTCCAGCTCCAGATCCCTGTCAAGGACAAGCTGTACCCGTGCATCCACTGCGGCAAAACCTTCACCGACCTGTCCCACTGCAAAAGCCACGAGAAGATCCACACCAGCGAAGGACCGTACCGGTGCTCCCAGTGCAGCGCCTCTTTCGCCTTCCTCTACGGCCTCCAAAACCACCAGAAGGAACATACCGAAGAGCCCAGTTCCATCCCCAAGCCTTACCAGTGCTCCTTCTGCCCGAAACAGTTCGCCACGAGAGCCACGCTCATCATTCACCGGAGAGTTCATACCGGGGAGAGGCCGTACCAGTGCTTCTTCTGCGACCAGACCTTTACCCGGTCCGACCGCCTGAAAGAGCACATACGAATTCATACTGGTGAGAAGCCGTACCAGTGTAACTCCTGCGGCAAGCAGTTCTCCCAGTCAGCGTCCTTTAGAACTCACCAGAGAATTCATACCGGAGAAAAGCCGTACAGCTGCTCCACCTGCGGGAAACAGTTCTCAGACTTAACCGGGCTCCGGACCCATGAGAGACAACATACCGGAGAGAAACCATACCACTGCTTTCAGTGCGGCAAGAGCTTCGCCCAAGCGTCCAACCTCAGAGCCCACCACAAGAGGCACGAAATGGAACAGAACCCACTGGTGTTCCCAGTCTAACCACATTCTTCTAGAATTCATACCGGTTCTTCACACCAACAAATGAGTCAATTACAGTCGGTTTGGTGGGTTTGGTGTGGAAACAGTTTGTTTTAAAGAAGTTAATTCCCAATCAGAATAGTGTAGAGTGGTGGGGAATGGAAAAAGACATACAAAGCTCTAAATCTCTAAGCCCCGCCCACACAAAGTTATTACACCAAATGGTAATGAATACACTGCCTAATGACTGACACACTGTTTAACCAGAGTTCTGAGAAGATTTTGCATATCATTAAATTGGCAAAAAGTAGTCCTAAAGAAAATTGAATTTGATCAGATTCTGCACTATTTTACCATCATCATCATTTTCTATTAAATTTGTTCATCTCAAATCTCCACTCTGAATGAGTTCATCATCTCAAACCTGCTACTTTGAACAAGTTTATTATCTCAAACCCTTCTCAGAATTAGTTCATCTGAAATTCTGAATTATTTAGAGAATTTAGAAAAATTGGTGAAGTTGCTCTTTGTAGCAGTTTAATACAGTATGTATTAAAGAAAAATAGAATCTTAATAGCGGAACTTTAGAATTCACTTCCAGTTAAATGTACAAATAATGAAAGGAAAGTAGATACAAAACAATAATTAGCTTAATAAATGTACAATAGTAGAAAATACATACAGGACTTGAAGAAATTAGTGAAATTAGACTGAACAGCACTATCTAAAGCACTGAGTTATAGATTAGACTGGTATAAAGTTAATACCAGGGTATGATTAGAATTCAACAAACAATGTTTAGCCATTGTTGATCTGTTTTTTTTATATATTTTATTTAAATACATTTCTTAAATGTACAAGGTATTTATGAATTGATGCCAGTGTTGTTGAAATTATTAACTTATTATGTTAATTATAACAGTTTGCTTTTAATGTTTGGTTTTGTCTTTGAAATGAATTTCACTCCACTGTGTTTCCTGTTGATCTGTCTAAAATGTTTTAAAAGCACTTTTTTAATTTATTTGATTTTTTATTAATTCTCTTCACAACAGAGCCTAAAGCCTGAATTTTACAGAATCAGATCTTTTCTTCAGATTTCAAAAAGAATGTAATGTTTTACTTTACTGATGTCAGTAACATTTCCACTGTTCCCTTTTTAAAATGTGAAGTTTGAAAAAAAAAAATCTGATTAAAAAAATGAATAAATTTTTTTTTTATTTCTTTCTCTTAAAAAATACTCTGTACTAATACTTGTGTCATTATCAATAATTATATATTTATGAATATTGATGCTATGTTGCTTTATTCATCGACTGTTGTCAATTGGTAATCCCAGTTAGCAGAACTCCAAGTTTATTTTCTATTGTCTAAAGTGTTGAGTCATTGTTAATCTCTGTTGTAAGAATGAAATTATCCTATTCCACTTAATTATCTTGTTCCCATACCTTAATAAGTCACCCCCATGACTTAATTATCTCGTTGCCATGCTTTAATAAGTTGTGGCCACGCATTTTGTTTCACATAATGTCTCCTGTAAAGTTAAAGTTGATTCAATATTGATTTGGTTTGTTTTAAACTTTATTTACATTAAATTTGTACAGCATATCATGTTTGAATTCCATTCATATAGCTTTTGAACTGATAAAATCTCAAAAGTATCTGATTCCTATGAGGCAGCATTAAATACATGTTGTTTTAAGTTAGTTTAAAGGTTGGATTTCCATCATTAACATAAAACATGATTTATTCAATGTTCTTTGCACCAATAACCCATCAAATCCTTTAAACAAACGTGATTCAATGTCAGATTTTAACAGGAATGTAGGTAAATTAAATTAGTAAGTTAAACAAATGTTGTTTAAATGTTTCTTTTTTTCGTTAGCAACAGTAAAAGGGTGTAATACAACAGTAATGTAACGTTTATTCAACGTTCTCTGCAGTTTGGATTGGTTTTAAAGAATCGACTCTTCAGTTCTCCATACTGTGTAATGAAAAACCTGAATCAAAGAGCCGATTCAGTGAATCGACTCACTCACACGCGACTCACCGCTAGCCGGAGCAGCTGCAGCTCGCTAACTCGGTAGCTAACTGTTTTTACCGCATTTCACACTGACATATATTCACTTTCCCGCGGTTTATTCTTCACGAATCGTGTATTTTATTATAGTTCAGGTCCACATTTACCTCAGATCTGCGATTAGAATGTTAGCTCTGCGGCTAATTTCCTACTTTTTCCCTCAGGTTAGCTTATTGTATTAGCCACCCTGCTAAGCTAAATAGCTAATAAACTACAGCTGCTGTGGTAGTTAGCTGGCTGTCTGGCTGGTAGAGCAGGGGGGGGGATGTTTGAAACAGTAGGATTTCTCTGTTATTCAGAGGAATTATCCAGATAACTGAGGTAACAAACGTTCCGCAGATGTTCTCCTGTCAAACAGAATGTATTAGTGCCCTTATCTGCATAAATCAGAGCCAGATTAAGACCTTCTGGACCTCCTGGTGGGCCTGAGATGGACAGTGAGTTTGTGGTGACCACCATATATTTTGCTAGTAAACCTCCTAGCGTATATAAATCTCTGTAAACCCAACTCTCCCTTCACTCATAACACTCCTCTGATAACACCAAACATTTAATAAACGTTAATTTGTTGGATTTTAACGATTGTGAGGATGGGAAAAAATAGCTAACATCGTTTTATTGGAATTGGTTACTGTGACACTGAATCAACGTTCATTTAAAAGATTTGAAAGATTTTTTACAATTATTGCATACACTTCTCACATAGCAAAGAACATTGTGTAAACGTTCGTTTAAAGACTTGGAAGTTGGGGCTTTTATTTAGTCCCCACATAGCAAAGAACATTGTGTAAACGTTACGGCACAGTTGCATTACACATTTTAATGCTGATTATGTAAATATAAACATTTAAGCAACCTTTTATAAACGCAAAAACAGTTGTGACATTGAATCAACGTTCATTTAAAATATTTGAATGGGGCTTTTATACAGTCCACACATAGCAAAGAACATTGTATACACATTAAATTACAGTTTATTACATATTTAATGCTGGTAATGTAAGAAAAAACAAGCTGCCTTTGAATCAACATTCTTTCAAAGACTTTAAATGTTTGGGGCTTTTGCTTTTACAATCTTGAGCTTTACAATTTTGGGCGAGGTAGATTTGGTTGACAAATATTCAGTGCATCCCTGCTCATTAGCACTACTAATGCCACAATTTACAGTAAAATATAAAGCCAAATACTAGAGATGGGTTATTTATAGATATTGTATTGAATAAGTTTTCATATCATATCAGCAATATTGTGGATATGATTAGTGCTTAAAGAATACTGACCCAACTGTACATTTCATTACAGAGAGCACAAAAATGCTATTAAATTGAATGATGTGCAGCAAAAATGTTATATAAGTCACTGTGCATATTTTATTTGGATGTTTGCAAGAATCTGTCGCTGCTGGTTAATTTGTCTGCAAGTCAAAACATGATAAATACTTTGTATTATAAGATTATCTTTAAATACTGTTATATAATATATTGCCATATTGCCCAGCTCTGTTGGTCTGTGATTATGTACACCAACTCTGCATGTCGATATTGGAATTATACTGTACTGACTAAAACTAATTTCATCCAGAATTATCATATATAAAAATTTAATCCTGATGTTTACAAAAACCATCAGAGCAGGACTAAAGATTAATCTGTTAATGAGTTTCGGTGTTGGACAGTTTTGGTTTGAGAGATTTCCTGACTTTGTTTTAGAGGAGATCTGGAGATGTCTGGAGTTAAGGAGGAGTGTGAGGAGTTCAGCGTGATGGAGGCGTCTGGAGTGAAGATCGAATACGTGGAGGAGGAGGAGCAAGAGGAAGAGGAGGAGGAAGATACTGAGGACGAGGAGGAAGGTCAGTGTTGACACTATAAACCACCTTTCTAGCAATTCCACAGCATCCACCGGTAATACCATAGCAACTGTTTAGCAAGAGCAAATCAACCACCTGGGGCATACTGTAGCAACCACTTTACCAGATAGAAACTGCTTATCAACTGCCTAGCAATCCCACAGCATCCACCGGTAATACCGTAGCAACTGCTTAGCAACAGCAAATCAACCTCTTGGGACGTAGCAACTGCCTAGTAATCTCTTAGCAACTATTGCGAATACTAAGGCAAATGTTTAGCAACCCAGTAGCAACCACTGAGAATACAAAAGCAACTGCTAAACAGTTGCTATGGAGTTGCTAAGCAACAGCAAAGCAACCACCTAATCATACCCTAGCAGCCACCTGGGAATGGGTTAAGCTGTGCAGTTACTCTGCATTTTTTTTTACAAAATATAGAAACAAATATTAGATACTCTACATTAAATCTGTTCACTGTTCACATCGTTTTCTGATTAATTCTCCTAAAATACCTAATTTTTAAATTTACGTTGAAACTGTTATGTTTATAATTTGTTTATAAACTTCTTGTTGTTTATATATTTATTAATACACTTATTTATGTATCTTTTTTATTGTTATTATAGAGTTATTACCATCTGGACCCATCAAACAGGAGCAGAAACCCGAGGTAAACCTGTTTCAGGAAGAATATGTTGAACAGGAACCCGAGCAGGATGGGGACAGCTTCAGTGCGCCCTTCGACCTGAGCGACCACCAGACAATTCATACCGGAGAAGGCCTTTTCATCTGCTCCGAGTGTGGGAAGACGTTCACCTCGGTGAGATCTCTGAAATCTCACATGGAGATACATGACGGAATCAAAAAACCACATCAGTGCTCTTACTGTGACTGGAGCTTCAAACAGCTGACGGATTTAAAACGCCACGAAACAGTTCATACCGGAGAAAAGCCGTACACCTGCCTGCACTGTGGAAAAAGCTTCTTAAAACCCAGCCTCCTCAGAAACCACCAGGTAGTTCATACCGGAGACAAGCCTTTCACCTGTACTCACTGCAGAAGTGCTTTTGCTACATTGAACGAACTCGAAGCCCACATGATGATTCATACCGGAGAAAAGCTGTTCACCTGCGTCGAATGCGGGACTGGGTTTTCAAAGTCGAGCCACCTTAAAACTCACATGATGATTCATACTGGAGAAAAGCCCTTCATCTGCACGGAGTGCGGCAAGGCTTTCGTCACGGCGAGACAGTTAAAACTGCACATGATGGTTCATACCGGAGAAAAGCCGTATTCTTGCCTCGAGTGTGGGAAAAGTTACGCAACTCCGCGACAATACAGAACGCACCTGATGAATCATACCGGAGAAAAGCCGTTTTCCTGCACCGAGTGCGGCAAGCGCTTCACCACCGGCGACGCTCTCACCAGACACATGTTTATTCATACTGGAAGGAAGCCCCATAAGTGCACCCTGTGCAACAGGAGCTTCGTACGCCTCTCTGACCTGAGAGATCACCAGAGAACTCATACCGGAGAGAAGCCCATCACCTGCAACATTTGCGGAAAGAACTTCACCACTGCCAAACGCCGCTCCTACCACATGTACGAACACACGGGCAAGAAACCCCACAAGTGCCCCCACTGCGAGAAGAGCTTCGTAAACCCCTCCAAGCTGAACGAGCACGTCAGAACTCATACCGGAGAGCGTCCGTTCAGCTGCACTTACTGCGGGAAGAAATCCACCACGCTATCCAACCTTAAGATCCACGTGAGGATTCATACCGGAGAGCGGCCGTACTCCTGCGCTCCCTGCGGCATCAGCTTTATGAGACTGGATAACTTGAAAGCACACCAGAAAAAAGAACACGCTCAACAATAACTCTAATGCTTTGAATTAATTTTTAATGTATAATAAATAATTTAATTTATCGCTATTACTATAGCACCACTTAAAACAACACCATTTTGCCAAAAGTATTCACTTGCCTGCTTTCTTGCGCTTACGAACTTTAGTGACCAAGGGTTTAACATGATATCCGGTGTTCCGGTGCCGAATTCAGCACCCCCGCCAGGAAAAGCACCCCCTCTTCTTGGATTTACTTTTTTTTTTTTTTTTAGAAAATGTAAATACCCAAGATACTGAAGCTACGCTGACTCCTAAGAAATGATGATAATTAGTCTTGTCTTCGTGGTGGTGCTTTTCCCATCTATGTAATGCTGCAGACCGGCGCCCCAGTGGGCGTGGCTAAAGGGCGGAGCATGTGTCAATCATTTTCGACTGCAGCCAATCAGATACTACACTTTCGTTGTCAATCACTTTTTATTAAGCCAATCCTCAGACAGACCAAGCTGTCCATCATTTTTTACTGCAGCCAATCACCTTAACAGATCTGTCAAAAGAAGGCGGAAACTGCATTGCTACCGGTTAAACGTAGCGCGATTTAAGCTTCTGAACAGCGGTGAAGCTGAATGTGTGTAAGTGTTTTACACAATACTACATTAACAGTTTAAACACATTTATGTGCTACTGTAGTTAGTCCTGCCTATATGCCGCTCTTAAACAGAAGTAACTGAATGAAAACGTTAGAAAAGCCCTGACTTTAGATATTTTTAAATCAAAGATTAAAATACTCGTTTTTCTGGAATGGCACTTTCGTGTTTTTTAATCGTGTATATGTGTGTGTGTGTGTGTGTGTGTGTGTACATATATATATATATATATATATGTACACACACACACACACACACATATACACGATATTCACTTTTCCTGGTGGGGGTGCTGAATTTGGCAACATAGCAGTGCTGAAATCTGCACCCCCGCCATTAAAGCAGCGCATACATACCGTCTTCTTGATAAAAGCGCTTTAACTTTACTTACAATTACACTTTAAGAGGGGGTGCTTTTCCTGGCAGGGGTGCTGAATTCAGCACAACACTGATACAACCTTTACAGCTATAACAGCATAATCAACTCATCTGGGAAGGCTTTCCACAAGGTTTAGGAGTGTGTTTATGGAAGATTTTTACCATTTTTCCAGAAAATAATTAATCCCAAAGCTGTTTTGTAAGGTTGAGGTCAGGACTCTGTGCAGCCCAGTCAAGTTCTTCCACCCCACACCATAATCCCATAATCCCCCCTCAACCAAACTTTACACTTTGCACTTTGCAGCAAAACACAGTACGAACACACGAGCAAGAGCAGTGCTTGGTCAATCCTTCCAAGTCAAACAAGCACTTCAGAACTCATACTGGATAACACACATTCATCTGCATTTACTGCGGGAAGCAATCCACTACGCTGTCCAACCGTAAGATCCACAGGAAGATTCATACTGGAAAGGAAGACTCCAGTCCAACAGCTGTTCAAATGTGCCACCCTTGTACAAATGTGACCTTTTAAAAAAAAATTACATAAGTAATAGCATGGGTACTAAATATATAATGTTTTGCACCATATATATATAATTTTCATTTATTTAAAAAATGTATTAATATCATATATATATTAAATATCAATACCAAGTTCAATACCATTGCTCAGATGAAAGCTAACAATTGAGCAGTTCCTAAACTTTCCTTAACTTTAATTTTTGTTTAAAAACTTTTGGTACTTATGGTAAAAATGAAAGCCTGTCATTACCATCACCTTGTTTCATTACCTACCTTGAAAATATTTTTTCTATCGGTAATGATTGAGTAATTAATGACTTTTTTTTTTTATCTTTTCCGAAAAATGTTATGTACTTTTTAACATTGTTCAACAGCTAGTATAAGATGAGTTTGAAAAATACACATAAATAACATGAAGTAATATATATTTAGTGAAATGATAGTGTAACAAATAAGCAGTATTGATGCTGAATAAATTCTATTAATGTCATTTCTACATATTGTCATGTATGTTACAATGTAGTGTTAACAAAAAAAGATCATCACAAAAATCACAGGCTGTAATGATGGTAATGTTGTGGAGATTAACATACAGAAAAGCTAGTGAAAACGAAGCCTTGAAATTATACATTATGTATATGGGTAATTATTCAATAAGTGTAACTTTTACATCCCCAGTATAAGTTATATATTGCATAACAAATTATTTACAAAAACAGGGTAATTTATTATAATATGTGATTTATAATGAACAATGTTTTATTTAAGTTTCTAAATAAAGAGTTTAGCATGTTTAATTTATACAGTATATTTCTGTTCTCAGCATTACTATCATTTCTGTAAACTTATCTAATTTATCTTAAGAATTTTTTGCAAGGCAACACTTGTGTAATACATCGGCATTTCGTTATTTTGTTACGTTTCGATATGTTGTAAATATGTTGACTCTTCTGAAACTGATGAACATCTTTTCCACGACCACAGGATGAGTCTTTCTGCATGGTTGTTTAACAACTGAGAAGCTACTCCCTGCATCAGTTAGGGTTAAATAACTTGTTGCAGATGAAACACATTAATCACCCATACAGTAATTATTATCCAATGGGAGGCTCTTACCTATGTGGTTGTGAGTTTATTCTTTATTAATTATGTCGTTACTCACCGAAAGTGCTTTTATTTCGCTTTTTATTTTCCGCCAAATAATTTTGGTTGCCAAATATTTGCTTTATCCTTCAATTTAAATGCGTTGTCCTTCCTGCTGTTGGTGATGTGGGTTTATTCAGCATCAGCACTGGTAGTATCTTAAAACTACAAAAATCACTTAAATAACATAAAAAGTAAATAAAGTATATAAAGTGTATACTAGCTCTTGATCACTGTTAGAAAGTGTGTCCCAATTTTGTATCAAGTATTAATATAATTGAGTGTTTGAGTGTGTTGAAGTGTGCAGTAGTATAGATAGCAGTATATATCCACGATACAGTGTGGCTACGACGAACACTATTAACCCAATGCAATGGGAAATTAAGTGGGAGGGGCTATTCGTCTGCTTTGTAATACAACTGTGCATTTGTTTGTATAATATATATTTACAATAAATAAATATACCTGTATTGTATTATTATGTGTGTGGTAGTGATGTTATTATGGTTTTTGTTAGTCACCAGTCCTGCCGGTGGCGCTGTGGGCTTATTGTAATTTTAATGGTAAAATAGCAGCAAATATGACATAATACATTTTTCTTTGGGGACTACTTTTTGAAACACTACGCCTGCATTTTGCATACGTATATTTAACAACGGGAAAAGTAGAACTTGCTTGGCTCGAAATGAGCAAAAGTCGCATTAATTCTCTTAATTAATCATAGGTGTGTTTTAGGTATAACACTTTCCATTCTCTTTAAGAGTAGATCAGGTGAGCTCTGACTTTGGTGGATTGCTATTGTAACGGTGCAGCTACCTGGATGTGTTCAACAAACTCTTCTCAGCAGAGGAAACTGAGCTGCTGGTTGACGCTGTGAAGGAGCTCCAGCAGCTCATTTACGGGAACAGCAATGTTATTTTATTTACTATTCTGTTTATTGTTGATGTAAAAGTTTGTGCTGCTGTGTGTTCATGTGTGTGTAATAAGTGGGGGTGTACGCTCGGCTCGGCACGGCGCCTGTGTTACCGAGATAGCGATGAACGTCTGACTGTTGGCGTCTGTCTAGGTTGTATTCAGTCAGTGGAGCTCCTGTGTTTTCTGTTACCAAGATAAACAAGCAAAACTCCAGAAATGTACCTGAACACACCTCATTTCCAGAACACCACGCCCATCAGTGTAGATATATTCAGAAGATCTGCTGCTGTTTAAACCAGACAGGAGGAAGGAGTGAAAATGCACTGTTGGCAAGGTATAAGATAGCGATAAGCATCACAACGCACCTTGTACAGGGTGTACGATAGGGCCCTGTATTCTCTACAGTAAAACTTTGTAAATGTTAGTGTGAGCAGTTCCTGTATTGTGTTCTAGCCGTGTCATTAGCCCATTGCAACAGTCCTCTATATCTCCCACATCGGTTCTAGGCGTGACGCAGGGTTCTCCTTTTCAGATGTTCTGTGGGAGAGAGATTACGACCGTTATGCTTGTGCAACAGGTCAGGTTCATGCTCAGTTCTGTATGGTACAGGTTGCAGACCTGGAACAAACTAAAAGATTAAAAATATTTAAAAGAAAATCATAAATATAAGCATTTTTGAAGTTGAGACTGTGTGAGAAAATGCAAAAATGTATATACTGTGCATCTAGTCCTGCATTTCAGGCCTTTGATACCTTATATGATAACATTACAGTGGGATGAGGCCAATTTGTAGCTACTAAATAAATAATTATGTGATTCCAAACAGGTGATTATAACTATGATTTGGTATGAAAGCAGTAAAAATCTTAGAGCAGATGATCTCCAGTTTGGTAACAAACTCATGATAAAATGATTGAAATATATATATATATATATAAAAAAAACAATATTCCATAAAAAAAAACTGGGAGGGATTTGCATATTTTTCCCTCTACATTCCATAATATTAATTCCATAGAATTAAACCATTCAAAGAAATAGGGAGGAGTTTCATTGTGTAAAGAATATTATTTTCTCAGGAGTTTGTCTGTGTAAAACATTTCACAGTTCTACTCAGTGATAAAACTCCGGCATCCGGACTGCAATTGAAAAAACAGGAGGATCAGTGAGTTTTTAGGCTTTTTTTCTCGGTCACATGACCTCATTGTGGTGTTCAGTAGCTCCTCCATTTCCACTCGCTGTTGTGTTTTTAAAGCGGATCTCCGTGGAAACCACGGTGCGCCCAAAGTGTAATTACGGTGCGCAGCAGTTGATAAATATCTGTTTTATTAAAGACGAGGAGACGAAACTCAGAGATGTGCCTCCGGACGGGACTAAAATTACCGGAGGAGCACGGAGTTCAGAGAAAAACAGTAGATAATTCAGCCTGTAATTTTCTCAGAGGACGTCTGAGAAAAACACCTACATGATCGTTCTGGACGGGAATAAAATCACAGAGGATAAAAAAAACATAAAAGAGAAAATTACCCAGAACCCCCTGAGAAACTAATCCCATCTGGATAGGGATTAAACTGAACCCTTGTATCTTTAATCTGAACCTGGTTTACAAATGTTTTTAGGACATATGGTACTAAATTGTTGTTTTGTTCCCAATTCTTGTTAGTGTGGGTTAAGGTTAGGGGAAAGTTTTAGGACTACTTGATCCTTCCCTCAGTTTTTTAGAGGAACACTCCAAACAGAGGACTATGAGAATCACCAGCAAGATGGTGCAACACAAGAGACCAAAGAAACCCACAAATTTGAATATTTTCCTTGTTAGAAATTATGTTAACCAGCATATAACCATAGTTTAATGTCTAGTTTCAATGTTTTATGGCCTTATTTTCTTCTTATTTTAATCAACAGTAGTTTGTGTCAGTAACTAGTGAGCTAACTAACTTTCCTGTTCCACCTTAAATGGTGCAACAGACAGCAGAGGCTGCAGCATTTAAAAAATAAAAGCTACGTTTAGCTCTTCATCGTAGAGGAATTAAGGAATGTTATTCAGCAGTTAGGTTGCTGAACTTGACAACTCTTGTTGAACTTGGCAATTCTTTTGTGTTCCGAGAGGAAGGGTTACCCTCAAAAACAAGGGGTAGTGTACAAAGGAGAAATGGAGTTTGACCTTAGTCTCTGAACACAGTCCACAGTAGTTCTGCAGACCTTTAGGCCTAAATTTAAGGAGAACTTCGGTGTGAAATTGACTTTTGTTGTAGTAAAACATGATAAAGAGTACTAACTTTCAGGGCATATTTTGCCCCAATAAATAGCTTTTTCCACCGTTATCCAGCTCAAAGTAGCTGCACGCCTCATTTGTAGAATCCGGAGAGCCCTGACATTTAAAACGAGGCATTAATAACTTAAAAACTTCACAAGAAGCTCATTAAAAATGAATTTTTACACTGTTTACAACCCATCTCCGTAAAGTAAAGTCATTATCAGTACAGTGATGGCGGTTCCCGGATGAAGCTAAGGTTAGGGAATGTAAACAGTGTTTTTTAATGAGCTTCTTGTGCACTTTTTAAGTTATTAAAGCCTTGTTTTAAATATCAGGGCTCTCCAGATTCTACCAATGACGTGTGGAGCTACTTTGAGTCTGGATAACGGTGTAAAAAGAGATTTATCTGCAGGGGCAAATGGATGCCCCGAAGTGCTCGTTGTACAGAGTTCTGGGCAAAAAGCACAAAATTACTGGATCTCAGAAAGCTGTAGGAGAGCAGAGGTGAGCTATTCAACAAAGGTTAGCCCTTTTTATCATGTTTTACTACAACCAAAGTCAATTTCCTTCTGTCTCCTTTATGTGAGTTTGTGACATAGTCCCTAGTATCCCCTCAACGGAACAACCCTCAACCCAGAAAGGGACTTGAACCCAAGACCCCAGCGCTAGGAGGTGAACATGCTAACCACTAAGCCCCTGTGCCAAACCCTGTTCTGGGTGTGATCAGAATGACCCAGTTAGCAAACACAGATGGGTCCTGCGGTCAAGAAACGATCAGGAGATCAGTCTCAGGCTACTGGCGTCGCCACGTTTATGCAGCATCACCTTAAGAGTCGTTCTGAGAGAAGATGACCCTAAAGATGAGCAAGTCATCCTGCCGGTTGTGAAACAGGTGGAGGATGACTCCACCCGGTGCAGAGTAACGGCCCAGCGGGGTTACGTAACGCCCCGGGGGCAGGAGAGCGGCGGGGTACTAAAGCCCCCGCTGGTCCGGACCCGGCCGTAGAGTTCCTCAGAGCTGAAACCATGGGCTGGATCCAGCTGCTCCTGCTCGGCTTCCTGAGCTCCTGCTTCACCTGCTCCTCCGGCGGTAAGAGTAATACATACTGCACTAATACATACTGCTCTAATACATACTGCACTAATACATACCACACTAATACATACTGCTCTAATACATACTGCACTAATACATACCACACTAATACATACTGCACTAATACATACTGCACTAATACATACCGCACTAATACATACTGCACTAATACATACCGCACTAATACATACCACACTAATACATACTGCACTAATACATACTGCACTAATACATACCGCACTAATACATACTGCACTAATACATACCGCACTAATACATACTGCACTAATACATACCGCACTAATACATACTGCACTAAAACATGCTGCACTAATACATACTGCACTAATACATACTGCACTAATACATACTGCACTAATACATACCGCACTAATACATACTGCACTAAAACATGCTGAACTAATACATACTGCACTAAAACATTCTGCACTAATACACATACTGCACTAATACATACTGCACTAATACATACCGCACTAATACATACTGCACTAAAACATACTGCACTAATACATACTGCACTAAAACATTCTGCACTAATACATACCACACTAATACATACTGCACTAATACATACTGCACTAATACATACTGCACTAATACATACTGCACTAAAACATTCTGCACTAATACATACTGCACTAATACATACCACACTAATACATACTGCACTAAAACATTCTGCACTAATACATACCACACTAATACATACTGCACTAAAACATTCTGCACTAATACATACTGCACTAAAACATTCTGCACTAATACATACTGCACTAAAACATTCTGCACTAATACATACTGCACTAAAACATTTTGCACTAATACATACTGCACTAAAACATTCTGCACTAATACATACTGCACTAATATATACTGCACTAAAACATTCTGCACTAATACATACTGCACTAATTTATACTGCACTAAAACACATACTGCACTAATACATACTGCTCTAATTTATACTGCACTAATATATACTGCACTAAAACATTCTGCACTAATACATACTGCTCTAATTTATACTGCACTAATACATACTGCACTAATATATACTGCACTAAAACATGCTGCTCTAATACATACTGCACTAATACATACCACACTAATACATACTGCACTAATACACATACTGCACTAATACATACTGCACTAATACATACTGCACTAATACACATACTGCACTAATACATACTGCACTAATACATACTGCACTAAAACATACTGCACTAATACATACTGCTCTAATACATACCGGACTAATACATACCGCACTAAAACATGCTGCACTAATACATACTGCACTAATACATACTGCACTAATATATACCGCACTAATACATACTGCACTAATACATACTGCACTAATACATACCGCACTAAAACATGCTGTACTAATACATTCTGCACTAATACATACTGCACTAATACATACTACACTAATACATACTGCTCTAATACATACTGCACTAATACATACCGGAACAGTGATTATTACTGAGTAATATCTGATCAGAATAAAACTTAAAAATCGAACAGGAGTCCAGAACCTCAAACTGAACCGTAGGTACAATATCCAGTATGAAGTCTTTTTTAATTGCCATTAATAACCAGTATGAAGCTCTAATAACATTAATAACCAGTATAAAGTTTTATAATAATATAATATTCATTCATATCCAGTGTGAAACAGAACTTATTTCTGTATATTAGCGCTGTTAGAACTGTATACTATAAATTCTGGATATCAGTGTTATTAGAGCTTCATACTGGATATTTATATCTTTATAAATTAAATCTGAATATCAATGTTATTACAGCTTTATTCTAGATGTTAATGTTATTACAGTAGAGCTTCATACTGGATATTAAAATTATTACAGTAGAGCTTCATTCTGGATAGTTATGTTAATAAAACTTTTTTTTCTGTATACTAATGTAGTTAGAGCTTCATACTGGATATTGTTATTACAGTAGAACCTCAGTTCATACTGGATATTAATGATATTATAGTAAAATTTTATTCTGGATATGAATGTTATTACAGTAGAACTTCATTCTGGATATTAATGTTATCAGAACTTCATTCTGGATATTAATGTTATTATGAGCTTTGTTCTGGTGTATATATTGAGAGTTTTGCTATATTGTGATTGTTTAATTGTGTTATTTGTTGTTATATTATTTGTTAATTGTGATATGTATTGTGATTGTTTAATTGTGTTATGTATTGTGATTGTTTAATTGTGTTATGTATTGTGATTGTTTAATTGTGATATGTATTGTGATTGTTTAATTGTGTTATGTATTGTGATTGTTTAATTGTGTTATTTATTGTGATTGTTTAATTGTGTTATGTATTGTGATTGTTTAATTGTGTTATGTATTGTGATTGTTTACTTGTTTAATTGTGTTATGTATTGTGATTGTTTAATTGTGTTATGTATTGTGATTGTTTAATTGTGTTATGTATTGTGATTGTTTCATTGTTTAATTGTGTTATGTATTAATTGTGTTATGTATTGTGATTGTTTAATTGTGTTATGTATTGTGATTGTTTCATTGTTTAATTGTGTTATGTATTGTGATTGTTTAATTGTGTTATGTATTGTGATTGTTTAATTGTGTTATGTATTGTGATTATTTAATTGTTTAATTGTGTTGTGTATTGTGATTGTTTAATTGTTTAATTGTGTTATGTATTGTGATTGTTTAATTTTGTTATGTATTGTGATTGTTTAATTGTGTTATTTATTGTGATTGTTTAATTGTGTTATGTATTGTGATTGTTTAATTGTGTTATGTATTGTGATTGTTTAATTGTTTAATTGTGTTATGTATTGTGATTGTTTAATTGTGTTATGTATTGTGATTGTTTAATTGTGTTATGTATTGTGATTGTTTAATTGTGTTATGTATTGTGATTGTGTAATTGTTAATTGTGTTATGTATTGTTATTGTTTAATTGTTAATTGTTTTATGTATTGTGATTATTTAATTGTTTAATTGTGTTATGTATTGTGATTGTTTAATTGTGTTGTGTATTGTGATTGTTTAATTGTTAATTGTGTTATGTATTGTGATTGTTTAATTGTGTTATGTATTGTGATTGTTTAATTGTGATATGTATTGTGATCGTTTAATTGTGTTATGTATTGTGATTGTTTAATTGTGTTATGTATTGTGATTGTTTAATTGTTAATTGTGTTATGTATTGTGATTGTTTAATTGTGTTATGTATTGTGATTGTTTAATGGTTTAATTGTGTTATGTATTGTGATTGTTTAATTGTTTAATTGTGTTATGTATTGTGATTGTTTAATTGTTAACTGTGTTATGTATTGTGATTGTTAATTGTGTTATGTATTGTGAGTGTTTAATTGTGTTATGTATTGTGATTGTTTAATTGTGTTATGTATTGTGATTGTTTAATTGTGTTATGTATTGTGATTGTTTAACTGTGTTATGTATTGTGATTGTTTAATTGTGTTATGTATTGTGATTGTTTAATTGTGTTATATATTGTGATTGTTTAACTGTGTTACGTATTGTGATTGTTTAATTGTGATATGTATTGTGATTGTTTAATTGTGATATGTATTGTGATTGTTTAATTGTTAATTGTGTTATATATTGTGATTGTTTAATTGTGTTATGTATTGTGATTGTTTAATTGTGTTATGTATTGTGATCGTTTAATTGTGTTATGTATTGTTTTTCAGTGTGGGGTTATAGAATAGAGAGAAGCCCGGATGAGGTGAGTGTGATTATGTAATATCACCCCTCCTCTCTGATGTTATAGAGGATAAACTGGATTAAATCTAATGTCTGATTTTTGTTTTCTGTGTAATTCAGAGGTTCAGGCAGCTGTGTGAAGGTGAGTAAATCACTTTACTAATTTATTTATCTCAGATTAAAATAATCCACTGTTTATTTACAGTAAAGGGATTAATTATAACCACGATTCTTTATCTCCTGATACTGAACTCTAACTAAACTCTGTAATTTAAGTTAGTTAAAGTTACGCTTATCATTATTTCCTGCTAGTTTTTATTAACCTACAGACAGATCAGTCAGTGTTACGTTTATCAGTTTAATTTTCTGACTGTTTCAGGCTAAATTTGAACATGTTAAATTGGGTATAAAATTTATTTTTTTAATTTTTTTCAATTTACTTTAAGTGAAGAAGAAACTGATCTGTTCGCTAACAGAACTGAAAAAATGATCTTCTCTCCATTTTTGCATTATGTAACAAACATCTAATGGTATGATGCAGCTTACTTTTGGAAAGTTTGGAAAAATAAAAAGTTTTTCTACTGTATGTTTCTGTCCCTTCCAATCAGAATTTAGAGTGAAAAAAGAGTTAGTACAAGTTTATTACGTTTATTTAGACCTAGTACAACAGTATTACATCATTTTCTCATTTTTTCTGAAATTCTGATTGTGAGGTGCAGAAAAAAGTAGAAAACTGGACAAAAATGAACAAAAAAGACTAAATCTATTTTTGCTGAACAAAATGTACAAAATGAAATACACTAATATATATTATTATATTGTTTTTGTCTTGTATTTAGCCTCAAATCACCAAAGTATTGAACTGATTTGTTCTTTACACTGACCAAGTTTTTCTGAAATTCATATTTTGAGCGACTTAAAGCCGCAATTTATAAGATTTCAGCTTTTAAATAAAAAAAATGCAGACACATCAAAATATTATAATAAATTACATTACATTACATTACATTACATTTGGCAGACGCTTTTGTCCAAAGCGACTTACAATAGTTGAGTACAATGTAAAATAAGTTTAAAGGTAAAACATCTTTGGATAGGGATAAAAGGAGGACAAAGGGGAATAATAGGATAGAGGAGTGAAGGAGAGGAAGAAGGAAATGAGGTTAGAAGTAGTTAGTTAGTTAGAGGTGTTAGGAGAGTAAGAGCTCTTTGAAGAGCTCTGTCTTCAGGAGTTTATTAAAGATAGCGAGAGATTCTCCTGATCTGGTAGTAGAAGGTAGTTAGTTAGAGGTGTTAGGAGAGTAAGTGATCTTTGAAGAGCTCAGTCTTCAGGAGTTTATTAAAGATAGCGAGAGATTCTCCTGATCTGGTAGTAGAAGGTAGTTAGTTAGAGGTGTTAGGAGAGTAAGTGCTCTTTGAAGAGCTCTGTCTTCAGGAGTTTATTAAAGATAGTGAGAGATTCTCCTGATCTGGTAGTAGAAGGTAGTTAGTTAGAGGTGTTAAGAGAGTAAGTGCTCTTTGAAGAGCTCAGTCTTCAGGAGTTTATTAAAGATAGCGAGAGATTCTCCTGATCTGGTAGTGGAAGGTAGTTAGTTAGAGGTGTTAGGAGAGTAAGTGCTCTTTGAAGAGCTCTGTCTTCAGGAGTTTATTAAAGATAGTGAGAGATTCTCCTGATCTGGTAGTGGAAGGTAGTTTGTTCCACCATTGGGGAACTCTGTATGAGAACAGTCTGGATTGCTTTGTGTAAATAGCATGAATGTGTTTCTGCTGCAACAGTGAAAAGCCATATATATATATATATATATATATATATATATTAGTTTAAAATACAGAGTGGTCTGGCAGGTCCCTGGATCTTATTTTTTGGCTATAATGACATTTGCAGGTTATCTGAAGAACCGTTCTGATGCTAATTCTGGATAAAATCACCAGATTTATTCACTCTGAAAAGAGTCTTCACTCCAGTAAATGCATTAAACTTTAATAGTTTAAACTCTTTAATATTCTCAGTGCAATTAAACAATAATTCCTAAACTTCCAGACTGTGGCTGTAAATGAGCATTGCTGTGAGGAGGTGTGATTGTATGTGATGATGTGATGATGTGATTATCAGGTGTGGAGGTGGAGCTGAAGAACTGTAATCTCAGGCTGGCGGAGAAAATCAAAAACACCACAGGCATCGGTGAGATCATCTGAACCCTCAGATCTTTACTTTCTGAGGTTTCTGCAGTAATTAAAGCTCTGTGATGTCTCTCTGTCTGTCTGTCTGTCTGTCTGTCTGTCTGTCTGTCTGTAGAGAAGGAAATGTTCACTCTGAAGAGGCAGCTCAGACAGTTGAGACTCACCTGTAAAGATGCGTCTCAGGCCGCCTCCGTCCAGATCTCAGGTACGTCTCACCTTTCACTCGCCGTTTCTCTTTATTTACTCAGGATTTAACAGGTTTATCATGTGAAACGATCGATCGAATGTTGTATCGACTGAGTGTTAAATTTGTGTATAGAGAGTTTAGAGTGAAGCTCCTGCTGACTGTAGTTTATTATCTCCAGCTCTCCAGAATCAGCTGGACAGTCTGTTAAAGCAGCTCGGAGAAAGTACCTCAGGTCCTGCTAACGAAGGTACGTAAAAATATATATTTTATATATCAGTGACTGTTTCACTCTTTACCGTATAATAATAAAAATAGCATATTGTGTATTACAGTGCAATTCATCACAAGATGACAAAATATAATGTATAGGGTATATTAATAGGGAATGTTAATTCCTAGATGACGCTGTATAGGATATGTTAATTCCTAGATGACTCTGTATAGGGTATGTTAATTCCTAGATGACGCTGTATAGGGTATGTTAATTCCTAGATGACGCTGTATAGGATATGTTAATAGGGTATGTTAATTCCTAGATGACTCTGTATAGGGTATGTTAATTCCTAGATGGCACTGTACAGGGTTTGTTAATAGGGTATGTTAATTCCTAGATGACTCTGTATAGGATATGTTAATAGGGTATGTTAATTCCTAGATGACTCTGTATAGGGTATGTTAATTCCTAGATGACTCTGTATAGGGTATGTTAATTCCTAGATGACGCTGTATAGGGTATGTTAATTCCTAGATGACTCTGTATAGGGTATGTTAATTCCTAGATGACTCTGTATAGGATATGTTAATAGGGTATGTTAATTCCTAGATGACTCTGTATAGGGTAGGTTAATTCCTAGATGACTCTGTATAGGGTATGTTAATAGGGTATGTTAATTCCTAGATGACTCTGTATAGGGTATGTTAATTCCTAGATGGCACTGTACAGGGTTTGTTAATAGGGTATGTTAATTCCTAGATGACTCTGTATAGGATATGTTAATAGGGTATGTTAATTCCTAGATGACGCTGTATAGGGTATGTTAATTCCTAGATGACTCTGTATAGGGTAGGTTAATTCCTAGATGACTCTGTATAGGGTAGGTTAATAGGGTATGTTAATTCCTAGATGACTCTGTATAGGGTATGTTAATTCCTAGATGGCACTGTACAGGGTTTGTTAATAGGGTATGTTAATTCCTAGATGACGCTGTATAGGATATGTTAATAGGGTATGTTAATTCCTAGATGACGCTGTATAGGGTATGTTAATTCCTAGATGACTCTGTATAGGGTAGGTTAATTCCTAGATGACGCTGTATAGGATATGTTAATAGGGTATGTTAATTCCTAGATGACGCTGTATAGGGTATGTTAATTCCTAGATGACTCTGTATAGGGTAGGTTAATTCGTAGATGACTCTGTATAGGGTAGGTTAATTCCTAGATGACTCTGTATAGGATATGTTAATAGGGTATGTTAATTCCTAGATGACGCTGTATAGGGTATTTTAATTCCTAGATGACTCTGTATAGGGTAACTTAATAGGGTATGTTAATTCCTAGATGACACTCTATAGAGTATATTGATTCCTAAATTACTCTGTATAGGGTATTTTAATTCCTAGATGACTGTGTATAGGGTATGTTAAGTGAATAATAGAAGGGTTTTAACTCTGTTCTCCACAGTTATGATCATAATGAAGAAATACATCAACATGAAGAAGCTGGAGATGGACATGACCATGCAGAGCGACACGTCCAAGATCTCACGTGAGTTCCAGCAGAAGTACAGAGAGGAGTGATAGTGTTTAGTTGGAGAATGATGGTATCATCATTCTCCAACTAAACACCATCATTCTCCAACTAAACACCATCATTTTCCAACTAAACACCATCATTCTCCAACTAAACACCATCATTCTCCAACTAAACACCATCATTTTCCAACTAAACACCATCATTTTCCAAATAAACATCAACGTTCTACAACTAAACACCAGCATTCACCAACTAAACACCATCATTCTCCAACTAAACACCATCATTCTCCAACTAAACACCAACATTCTCCAACTTACCACCATCATTTTCCAACTTACCACCATCATTTTCCAACTAAACACCATCATTCTCCAACTAAACACCAACATTCTCCAACTAAACCCCAAACATTCTCTAACTAAACACCAACATTCTCCAACTAAACACCATCATTCTCCAACTAATCACCATCATTCTTCAACTAAACACCATCATTCTCCAACTAAACACCATCATTCTCCAACTAAACACCATCATTCTTCAACTAAACACCATAATTCTCCAACTTAACACCATCATTCTTCAACTAAACACCATCATTCTCCAACTAAACACCATAATTCTCCAACTAAACACCATCATTCTTCAACTAAACACCATCATTCTGCAACTAAACACCATCATTCTCCAACTAAACACCAACATTCTCCAACTTAACACCATAATTCTTCACTAAACACCAACGTTCTCCAACTAAACACCAACATTCTCCAACTAAACACCATTATTCTCCAACCAAACACCATAATTCTCCAACTAATCACCATCATTCTTCAACTAAACACCATAATTCTCCAACTAAACACCATCATTCTCCAACTAAACACCAACATTCTCCAACTTAACACCATAATTCTTCACTAAACACCAACATTCTCCAACTAAACACCAACATTCTCCAACTAAACACCATCATTCTCCAACTAAACACCATCATTCTCCAACTAAACACCATCATTCTCCAAGTAAACACCAATGTTCTCAAACTTAACATTCTAGTTGGAGAACGTTGGTGTTTAGTTGGAGAACGTTGGTGTTTAGTTGATTTTAACGGATTGTTGTATTTGCTGGGTCAGTGATGCAGGATCAGCTGAAGGCTCTGGAGGCGGAGTTAAAGCAGAAGACTGCGGCGCTGAAGGAGGTGAAGTGTTCGGCGGATGGTGGAGGTGAAGGTGAGTATCGCTCTCTCTCTTCTCCAGCGTTCACTCTCTCGCTCGCCCACATTAACACTGCTCTTACCTGTGATCCGGACAGAGGCGGAGATCAGCCGGATTGTGGAGGAGATTAATAAGCTGAGTCTGGAAGGTTCAACCTCTGCAGAAATAAGCCGACTCGCAGGTACGTAAAATCAAAATAAGAGTCTTTCACTCCTTTTAAACCTCCTGTCTGGTTTAAACAGCAGCAGATCTTCTGAATATATCTACACTGATGGGCGTGGTGTTCTGGAAATGAGGTGTGTTCAGGTACATTTCTGGAGTTTTATCTTGTTTATCTTGGTAATAGAAAACACAGGAGCTCCACTGACTGAATACAACCTAGACAGACGCCAGCAGTCAGACGCTCATCGCTATCTCAGTAACACAGGCGCTGTGCCGAGCCGAGCGTACACTCCACTTATTACACACACATGAACACACAGCAGCACAAACCCAACTTTTACATCAACAATAAACAGAATAGTAAATAAAATAACATTGCTGTTCCCGTAAATGAGCTGCTGGAGCTCCTTCACAGCGTCAACCAGCAGCTCAGTTTCCTCTGCTGAGAAGAGTTTGTTGAACACGTCCAGGTAGCTGCACCGTTACAATAGCAATCCACCAAAGACAGAGCTCACCTGATCTACTCTTAAAGAGAATGATGAGCAAGAGACACTCTGATTGGTTTATTATTTCATGTTATGCCCAAAAATTTAATAACCACACCCATCATTAATTAAGATAATTAGTGCATGACTTTTGCTTGTTTCTAAGTGCGCAAGCTGTATTTTCCCATTGTTACGATAGAGAAGACACACTGACACGCTCTTAATCAAGGTGCGTGGTTGACGGCTCGCCTACAGATCATTAAAATAGTTCTTTTCCAAAACCTCTGTTCTACTTTATAACATGTTTCAGATGACGCTCTGATATGGGTAAATATAACGATGCTGGTACGCGAGCACTGAAAATGCAATAAGCTCTATATAAAGTGATATATACCACAAATCACAAATAAACCAGTGGGTTTGGGAAGATAATAAATAGTGTATTGGTTTCATCTACAGACCAAAATAGGTAATTATCTGATTTTTCCCATCTCTTTAACTACCTATAATTATCATTACCTGTTATTACAGTCATATGAAAAAGTTTGGGCACCCCTATTAATCTTTATCATTTTTAGTTGTAAATATTTGGGTGTTTGCAGCAGCCATTTCAGTTTGATATATCTAATAACTGATGGACACAGTAATATTTCAGGATTGAAATGAGGTTTATTGTACTAACAGAAAATGTGCAATATGCATTAAACCAAAATTTGACCGGTGCAAAAGTATGGGCACCCTTATCATTTTATTGATTTGAATACTCCTAACTACTTTTTACTGACTTAATGAAGAACAAATTGGTTTGGTAACCTCATTGAGCTTTGTACTTCATAGCCAGGTGTATCCAATCATGAGAAAAGGTATTTAAGGTGGCCAATTGCAAGTTGTTCTCCTATTTGAATCTCCTCTGAAGAGCGGCATCATGGGCTCATCAAAACAACTCTCCAATGATACTTTTGCACCGGTCAAATTTTGGTTTAATGCATATTGCACATTTCAATCCTGAAATATTACTGTGTTCATCAGTTATTAGATATATCAAACTGAAATGGCTGTTGCAAACACCCAAATATTTACAAATAAAAGTTATTAAGATTAATAGGGGTGCCCAAACTTTTTCATATGACTGTATCATTATCTATATTTATTAATAACTATAATGAAAATAATTACTGAAATGTTTGTTGTGTTTCAATAGGATTAAAGACAATTCTGGACAAGAAGTTGAACAAGATGGATGGGACCGGTTTTGCAACTTCTGAAAAAAGTGGGTCTGGATGTTATCATGATATGTTATTATCACAATTTATTGTTATTACGATATGATATCGTCACAATACAATGTTATCATGATATGGTTTTATCACAAAATGTTATAATCACAATACAGGGTTATCACAATACAATGTTATCACGCCACGATATTATCACAACCTGATATTAACGATACATTATTATCACAATGCGATATTCTCACGATACACTATTATCAAAATAGGTTATTAAACATATTTAAAAACATATTTGACCTTAAAAGTTGATCATTTGTTGGAATGAAAAAATGATATCTTTCCATATTGTGTTCCACCCCTACTGTATATCGTCGCTATCCAATGAAAAACACTTATCTCAGTTTTTGTCGATTTTTAGTTTACTACATAATTTTAACAGATAAACTGTCCCTTACACTGTGTCAAAATTTCTTGATGAACGGACCAATAGAAACTCTTCAAAATGACCTGAAATAAACTCTTTTTACATTGACTTTCATTAAAAGTTTACAAGGTTTTTTTTTCTCTCCTGTAAAGTTGCTGTTTTGGGGATAAGTGTTTTTCATTGCACAGCGAAAATATATATTCTAAAGTGTATATATTCTAGAGGGTATATATGAGGAACTGTGTGTGTGTGTGTGTGTGTGTGATATCACAGTATCGGTGATAATGGAAGGTAATAAACAGATGGTGGTGATTCAGAGGAAACTGGCGGATCTGCTGAAGACCGAGGCTGAGTACACTGGTGAGAATATGGATTATTATTATAGATTATGATTATAGATTATGTTAATATATTATTGATCATATTTCTGAGTGTGTGTGTGTGTGTGTTACAGCTCTTCTGCAGCGTCTGAAGGTGAAGAAGGTCCTGTTGTCTGATCTGAAGGAAGAGAAGAATGAGAAGGGTCCGAACCCAGAACTCAGTGAGTTTATATAACCTTATATACATTTATATATAGTTTATATATTACATATATAATTACATACAGAGAACCACAGCCGTAAACCCAGAAACACTCTCTTATAAAATGTTGTCGACTGCTAATCATGAACTTTTTATTTTTAATTATTTAATTCTGTTTTCTCAGCAGTATTTAAAATGTTTTATATTTTTGAATAAAGATTTTATTTTTAAATATAGTAACTCTGATTTTTTAGCAGTAATTCTAACCTTTTGAATAGTAATTCCAAACATTTGAACAGTAATTCTAAATTTGTAATTAAAATAGTTGAACAGTGATTGTAATGATTGGTACAGTAATTGTAATGATTGGTACAGTGATTGTAATGAGTGGTACAGTGATTGTAATGATTGGTACAGTGATTGTAATGATTGGTACAGTAATTGTAATGATTGGTACAGTGATTGTAATGATTGGTACAGTGATTGTAATGATTGGTACAGTTATTGTAATGATTGGTACAGTGATTGTAATGATTGGTACAGTGATTGTAATGATTGGTACAGTAATTGTAATGATTGTAATTATTGGTACAGTGATTGTAATGATTGGTACAGTTATTGTAATGAGTGGTACAGTGATTGTAATGATTGGTACAGTAATTGTAATGATTGGTACAGTAATTGTAATGATTGGTACAGTGATTGTAATGATTGGTACAGTGATTGTAATGATTGGTACAGTGATTGTAATGATTGGTACAGTAATTGTAATGAGTGGTACAGTGATTGTAATGATTGGTACAGTAATTGTAATGATTGGTACAGTGATTGTAATGATTGGTACAGTGATTGTAATGATTGGTACAGTGATTGTAATGATTGGTACAGTAATTGTAATGAGTGGTACAGTAATTGTAATGATTGGTACAGTGATTGTAATGATTGGTACAGTGATTGTAATGATTGGTACAGTAATTGTAATGAGTGGTACAGTAATTGTAATGATTGGTACAATAATTGTAATGATTGGTACAGTAATTTTAATGAGTGGTACAGTAATTGTAATGATTGGTACAGTAATTGTAATGATTGGTACAGTGATTGTAATGATTGGTACAGTAATTGTAATGATTGTAATGATTGGTACAGTGATTGTAATGATTGGTACAGTTATTGTAATGATTGGTACAGTGATTGTAATGATTGGTACAGTGATTGTAATGATTGGTACAGTGATTGTAATGATTGGTACAGTAATTGTAATGAGTGGTACAGTAATTGTAATGATTGGTACAGTGATTGTAATGATTGGTACAGTGATTGTAATGATTGGTACAGTAATTGTAATGATTGGTACAATGATTGTAATGATTGGTACAGTGATTGTAATGATTGGTACAATGATTGTAATGATTGGTACAGTGATTGTAATGATTGGTAAAGTGATTGTAATGATTGATACAGTGATTGTAATGATTGATACAGTGATTGTAATGATTGGTACAGTGATTGTAATGAGTGGTACAGTGATTGTAATGAGTGGTACAGTGATTGTAATGATTGGTACAGTAATTGTAATGAGTGGTACAGTGATTGTAATGATTGGTACAGTAATTGTAATGAGTGGTACAGTAATTGTAATGATTGGTACAATGATTGTAATGATTGGTACAGTGATTGTAATGATTGGTAAAGTGATTGTAATGATTGATGCAGTGATTGTAATGATTGGTACAGTGATTGTAATGATTGGTACAGTGATTGTAATGAGTGGTACAGTGATTGTAATGATTGGTACAGTGATTGTAATGATTGGTACAGTGATTGTAATGATTGGTACAGTGATTGTAATGATTGGTACAGTGATTGTAATGCTTGGTACAGTGATTGTAATGATTGGTACAGTGATTGTAATGATTGGTATAGTGATTGTAATGATTGGTACAGTAATTGTAATGATTGGTACAGTAATTGTAATGAGTGGTACAGTAATTGTAATGATTGGTACAGTGATTGTAATGATTGGTACAGTAATTTTAATGAGTGTTACAGTAATTGTAATGATTGGTACAGTGATTGTAATGATTGGTACAGTAATTGTAATGATTGGTACAGTGATTGTAATGATTGGTACAGTAATTGTAATGAGTGGTACAGTAATTGTAATGATTGGTACAGTGATTGTAATGATTGGTACAGTGATTGTAATGATTGGTACAGTGATTGTAATGAGTGGTACAGTGATTGTAATGATTGGTACAGTGATTGTAATGATTGGTACAGTGATTGTAATGATTGGTACAGTGATTGTAATGATTGGTACAGTAATTGTAATGATTGGTACAGTGATTGTAATGATTGGTACAGTGATTGTAATGATTGGTACAGTAATTGTAATGATTGGTACAGTGATTGTAATGATTGGTACAGTGATTGTAATGATTGGTACAGTGATTGTAATGATTGGTACAGTAATTGTAATGAGTGGTACAGTAATTGTAATGATTGGTACAGTGATTGTAATGATTGGTACAGTGATTGTAATGATTGGTACAGTAATTGTAATGATTGGTACAGTGATTGTAATGATTGGTACAGTGATTGTAATGATTGGTACAGTAATTGTAATGATTGGTACAGTGATTGTAATGATTGGTACAGTGATTGTAATGATTGGTACAGTAATTGTAATGATTGGTACAGTGATTGTAATGATTGGTACAGTGATTGTAATGATTGGTACAGTAATTGTAATGATTGGTACAGTAATTGTAATGATTGGTACAGTGATTGTAATGATTGGTACAGTAATTGTAATGATTGGTACAGTCAGGTGGATGAGCTGTTGTTACCTGTGGTGCAGGTAAGCACATCACGGTGGTGGAGAAGGAGGTGTGGGCTCTGGAGGACGAGCTGGAGCTCCTGAAAAGAACTCTGTCCCGCAGAGAAGGTGAATAAACGAGTGAATGAATGAGTCAATCAATGAGTTAATTAATGAGTTAATTAATGAGTTAATTAGTAAATAAATGAATGAGTGAATAAATAAGTTAATGAATGGATGAATGAATGAGTGAATGAATGAATATAAACGCTGTAAAATCTCCTGTTCTGGGGTCAGTGCTGGAGAAGGAGCTGCTGCAGAAGAAGAAGCAGGTGGAGGGGAAGCTGGAGGAGCTGAAGAAGAAGATGGAGCTCTGTGAGTCTCATCTGATCTTCATCACTGTATTAATCAGTTTATTATATTAATCAGTTTATTATATTCATCAGTTTATTATATTAATCAGTTTATTATATTCATCAGATTATTATATTCATCAGTTTATTATATTGATCAGTGATCTGTGAGTTTAGATTGGATGACAGTGGTAAAGATGATGATAATGATGATGATGAGGATGATGATGATGAGGATGATGATGATGATGGTCGTGGTGATGTTTAGAATGATGATTAGGACGATGATGAGGAAAATGATGCTGATATTAATAATGATTATGGGGATGGGCATGAAAGTGAGGATAATGAAGAGAATAATATTCAGGCTAATAATGCTGATGATAATGATAATGTGGGTGTTGTTAATAACGATGATAAAGATAATGAAGATGATAATGTTAATAATAATAATAATTATTATTATTATTATTAAATTGAGGATAGTGGTAATGTGGGTTGATGGTAATGATAATAATGTGGGGATACTAAAATTATGGGGATATTAATAATTAGGATAATGATGAAGGTGATGATAATGAGGATAATGAAGATGATGAGGATAATAATCAGGACAATTATGCTACTGATAATGATAATAATGATTTTTATGATAATGTGGGTGTTGTTAACAATGATAATGAGGATGATGAAGATGATAATGTTAATCATTATTATTAATATTCTATTGAGGATGAAAATGAAGGTGATTGTGAAAATGATGCTGATGATGATAATGTTGAGAATTGTATTAATATTGCTGAGGATGCTGATAGTAATGATGGTATGGATGAATGTGATAATGAGGAAGATGATGATAATGGGAATGAAGAAGATGATAACGGTAATGATGAAGATGATAACGGTAATGAAGAAGATGATAACGGTAATGATGAAGATGATAATGGTAATGAAGAAGATGATAATGGTAATGAAGAAGATGATAACGGTAATGAAGAAGATGATAACGGTAATGATGAAGATGATAATGGTAATGATGAAGATGATAATGGTAATGAAGAAGATGATAATGGTAATGAAGAAGATGATAATGGTAATGAAGAAGATGATAACGGTAATGAAGAAGATGATAACGGTAATGATGAAGATGATAATGGTAATGAAGAAGATGATAACGGTAATGATGAAGATGATAATGGTAATGAAGAAGATGATAATGGTAATGATGAAGATGATAACGGTAATGATGATAATGTCTCCTGCGGTTCTCAGTCTCCAGGCTGCTGAGTGTTCAGCTGGAGCTTCAGGTGACTCAGGTGCGCTGGATGGGGGAGAAGGCAGCAGCAGAGGTTTTTATTAAAGGTGAGGTTCTCCTCCTACAGCCTGTTATCTAGAACCCATAACTTTATTATTATTATTATTATTATTATTATTATTATTATTATTATTATTATTATTATTATTATTACTCTAAATGATGACCTGGGTTTTATGTTGATTCTCTCAGATCTTCAGAAGCATCTGGAGGAGAAAGAGGATAAGATCTCCAGACTGCTGGCCAAGAACATCTGTAAGATCATCCAGTATGAATTCTGTAGTTTAGGAAGTGTAGTGATGTAGTTCTGTAGTTTAGGAAGTGTAGTTCTATAGTTTAGGAAGTGTAGTGATGTTATTCTGTAGTTTAGGAAGTATAGTTCTATAGTTTAGGAAGTTTAGTGATGTTATTCTGTAGTTTAGGAAGTGTAGGGATGTGGTTCTGTAGTTTAGGAAGTGTAGTTCTATAGTTTAGGAAGTGTAGTGATGTTATTCTGTAGTTTAGGAAGTGTAGGGATGTAGTTCTGTAGTTTAGGAAGTGTAGGGATGTAGTTCTGTAGTTTAGGAAGTGTAGTGATGCAGTTCTGTAGTTTAGGAAGTTTAGTGATGTAGTTCTGTAGTTTAGGAAGTGTAGTGATGTTATTCTGTAGTTTAGGAAGTGTAGGGATGTAGTTCTGTAGTTTAGGAAGTGTAGTGATGTAGTTCTGTAATAGTTCAGGAAGTGTAGTGATGTAGTTCTGTAGTTTAGGAAGTGTAGTGATGTTATTCTGTAGTTTAGGAAGTGTAGGGATGTAGTTCTGTAGTTTAGGAAGTGTATTGATGTAGCTCTGTAATAGTTCAGGAAGTGTAGTGATGTAGTTCTGTAGTTTAGGAAGTGTAGTGATGTAGTTCTGTAGTTAAAGAAGTGTAGTGATGTAGTTCTGTAGTTTAGGAAGTGTAGTGATGTAGTTCTGTAGTTTAAGAAGTGTAGTGATGTAGTTCTGTAGTTTAAGAAGTGTAGTGATGTAGTTCTGTTTTTCAGGAAGTGTAGTGATGTAGTTCTGTAGTTTAAGAAGTGTAGTGATGTAGTTCTGTTGTTCAGGAAGTGTAGTGATGTACCTCTGTAGTTTAGGAAGTGTAGTGATGTAGTTGTGTAGTTCAGGAAGTGGAGTGATGTAGTTCTGTAGTTCAGGAAGTGTAGTGATGTAGTTCTGTAGTTTAGGAAGTGTATTGATGTAGTTCTGTAGTTTAAGAAGTGTAGTGATGTAGTTCTGTAGTTCAGGAAGTGTAGTGATGTAGTTCTGTAGTTTAGGAAGTGTAGTGATGTAGTTCTGTAGTTAAAGAAGTGTAGTGATGTAGTTCTGTAGTTTAGGAAGTGTAGTGATGTAGTTCTGTAGTTTAGGAAGTGTAGTGATGTAGTTCTGTAGTTTAAGAAGTGTAGTGATGTAGTTCTGTAGTTTAAGAAGTGTAGTGATGTAGTTCTGTTTTTCAGGAAGTGTAGTGATGTAGTTCTGTAGTTTAAGAAGTGTAGTGATGTAGTTCTGTTGTTCAGGAAGTGTAGTGATGTAGCTCTGTAGTTTAGGAAGTGTAGTGATGTAGTTCTGTAGTTCAGGAAGTGGAGTGATGTAGTTCTGTAGTTCAGGAAGTGTAGTGATGTAGTTCTGTAATAAAATCTGAATCTCTCTGTGATCAGATCTGGATAAAAAGCTGGCGGATCTGATGGCCGAGTGTGACGACATCCAGGTGAAATTCAATGGTGAGAAAATTCCAACAGTTTTAAAAATGATGAGTTTCTCTGATTTTACCAAATGTAAAACCTCTGGAATATAATCAAGAGGAAGATGGATGATCACAAACCATCAAACCACCAAACTGAACTGCTTGAATTTTTGCACCAGGAGTAAAGCAGCATAAAGTTATCCAAAAGCAGTGTGTAAGACTGGTGGAGGAGAACATGATGCCAAGATGCATGAAATTAAAACTGTGATTAAAAACCAATCAGGGTCATTCCACCAAATATTGATTATTTCTGAGCTCTTAAAACTTTATGAATATGAACTTGTTTTCTTTGCATTATTTGAAGTCTGAAAGCATTTTTTTCTCATTTTCTGTAAATAAATGCTCTAAATGAGAATATTTTTATTTGTAATTTGGGAGAAATGTTGTCTGTAGTTTATAGAATAAAACAACAATGTTCATTTTACTCAAACATAAACCTATAAATAGCAAAATCAGAGAAACTGATTCAGAAACTGAAGTGCTCTCTTCATTTAAGTTTGGACGCACCTTAGTTCTGCAATTTTAATTATTTTAAAATGTTCTGTATTTTATATAGTATAGCTCTATTTGGGTGTTTTAATGTGTTTTTATTGTGTTTTTTATGTTTTATTAATGTATTTTAATGTGTTTTTAATGTGTTTGTAGAATTATCTGATCAGTTGGAGGCCACGCTGGGAAAACTACCCAACACCAACCTGAAATACGGTAAGTGCTGGAGTTCCAGTACGTTCCTCACTGGTTCTGTAACAGATTTAAATATTAAACCCCGCCCTGATTCTCCACCACAGTTCTGGAGATTGTTACGCTGAATATCGACATCGACAGCATCAGAGAAACCATCACCAGAGAGAAATCCCTCAGCAAGATCGAGGGTGAGCTAACACTCCACGCTAGCATAACGTAGCATTTAAACGGAGTTAGCCGGCACTAGTCTGGATCACTTTACCTACACTAACTCTAATACTCTAATAATCTAAATACTCTAATACTCTAATAATCCAAATACTCTAAATACTCTAATACTCTAAATACTCTAATACACTAAATACTCTAAATACTCTAATACTCTAAATACTCTAATACTCTAAATACTCTAATACTCTAAATACTCTAATACTCTAATACTCTAAATACTCTAAATACTCTAATACTCTAATAATCTAAATACTCTAAATATTCTAATACTCTAAATACTCTAATACTCTAAATACTCTAATACTCTAATACTCTAAATACTCTAAATACTCTAATACTCTAAATACTCTAATACTCTAACACTCTAAATACTCTAATACTCTAAATACTCTAATACTTTAATACTCTAAATACTCTAACACTCTAAATACTCTAATACTCTAATAATCTAAATACTCTAAATATTCTAATACTCTAAATACTCTAATACTCTAAATACTCTAATACTCTAAATACTCTAATACTCTAAAATTCTAAATACTCTAATACTCTAAATACTCTAAATACTCTAATACTCTAATACGCTAAATACTCTAATACTCCAACACTCTAAATACTCTAATACTCCAAATACTCTAATACTTTAATACTCTAAATACTCTAATACTCCAAATACTCTAAATACTCTAATACTCTAAATACTCTAATACTCTAATACTCTAAATACTCTAATACTCTAAATACTCTAATACTCTAAATACTGTAATACTCTAAATACTCTGATACTCTAAATACTCTAATACTCTAAATACTCTAATACTCTTAATGCGCTAATACTCTAATACTCTAAATTCTCTAATACGCTAATACTCTAAATACTCTAATACTCTAAATACTCTAATACTCTAATACTCTTAATGCTCTAATACTCTAAATACTCTAAATACTCTAATACTCTAAATACTCTAATACTCTAAATCTCTAAATACTCTAATACTCTAAATACTCTAATACTCTAAATACTCTAATACTCTAAATACTCTAATACTCTAAATACTCTAAATACGCTTAATACTCTAATACTCTAATACTCTAAATACTCTAAATACTCTAATTATTCTAATACTCTAAATACTCTAATACTCTAATAACCACAGCATTTGTTCTGAGAGACTCGAATGTTAAAAAAAATGACTAGCGACTTCAGTAAATTACCTAGCTAACATTATTTCAGCTTAATAACATGTTCAGCTCAGTATTATTATGTCTTGTAGTCCTTCAGGGATCTAAGCTCATATATCTCCAGCTAAAACTGTATTGTATGTTTTGCCGATATTTACTGCTTTATTACTCCATCTCTGCCCATGGAGATATATTCAGAAGGTTAGAAGAAACTACTATATATAATACATACTGGTCCTTTAACTCACACTGCTTACTAACAGGTTCTTATGTATGTTAGAACGTAAAAATATATAGTAAATATAGTAAATTAAATGAATACTAAAAATAATTTAAATGTAAAAATATATACAGATTTAAACAAAAATTCGCACTGATATTGGCAAAAAACATGACTGGTGTTCATACACTAGCGTAAAATTAACGAAACACCAATGTTTATATGCACTATAAACACAATTCACACCGGTATTAATACAACACAATACATAATGGTTTGGCGAAGATACACACTGATATTACAAAAATTCACACTGGTATTGGCAAGAAAATTACTGGTGTTGATACACTACAACACTATTAATACAACAAAATACATAATGATTTCGAGAAGATACACACCGATATTAACATAATTCATACTGGGACTGACAAGATCAACAAAATTCACAGTGGTATTGGCAAGAAAATTGCTGATGTTGATACACTAGCGTAAAATAAGTGTAACATTAATGTTAATATATACACTATAAACAACATTCACACCGGTATTAATGCAACAAAATACATAATGGTTTCCAGAAAATACACACTGAAATTAATGTAATTCATACTGGGACTGACAAGATCCATACTGTTGTGGATCTAAAGAAATCTATTTGTTATTAAAAAATTTACAGTGATATCAGTAAAATTCAGTAATCTAAACCCGTCCTTGGATTTTAAATTTAGAATTTTGTCTTTTTTTACAGAACTGAAGAAACTGCTGAAGAAGAAAACTGATGAGCTTAACCTGAAGAAGTACGAGTTAAAAAACAAAGATCCCAGCGCTGTAAAAAGTGCGTAAAACCAAGAAAGTCTTTACAGAATTCAGTACTTTACTTTTATTTTACAGGTGAATTCAGTACACTTAAATACAATTCTTCAAATACCAAGTATTTGTACTGAAAAGCCTATTCATCATTTACAGTACTTTTAAATACTGAATTCATTTTGTTTACTCGAGCACCAGTATCAGATTTTTTTATCTAAGCATTTGTAGTGAATTTAATAATTTATACAGAATTTTAAGTATTTGTTTTAAATTTAGTACCTTACTTAAGCATCATCATTTTAAGTACTTGTAAGTTCTGAATGCACTACTATTCTTTAGCACCAATAAGTGTTTTTTTTCTTTCAGAAATGATTACTACTTGAGCTTTAAGTATCTGTATTGAATTTACTACCTTACTCAAGCATCAATTTAAGTATTTATACTGAATTTTGTGATACCTAAGCATTACTTTAAGTACTTTCACTGAAGCACCATTTTAAGTATTTGTACTTAATTTACAACTGTTCCTAAGCATCTTTTAAGTACTTTTAAGTACTGCATTCTTTACAATACTTAAGTATTAAAAAGTACAACTTCCAGAATTTATTACTATACTAAAGATTTATTAGGTAAATGTACTGAATTTATAACCATACTCTTTTAAGTATACATACTGAATAACTAAGCATCATCCTCATTTAATTACTTGTATTGAGTTTTTTCAGTATATAAGAATAATCGTAAGTACTTTTAAGTACTGAATTCCCTACCACATAAAAATAATTTATTCCAGAATTATTACAATACTTAAGATTCGATAGTACAGTAAGTTTTATTAAGTACTGGTACTGAATTTACTGGATAGTTAAGTATAATTAAGTATGTATAGAGTACTGATTACAGTACTGTAAGTTTTATTAAGTACTGGTACTGAATTCACTGGATAGTTAAGTATAATTGAGTATGTGTAGAGTACTGATTACAGTACTGTAAGTTTTATTAAGTACTGGTACTGAATTCACTGGATAGTTAAGTATAATTGAGTATGTGTAGAGTACTGATTACAGCACTGTAAGTTTTATTAAGTACTGGTACTTAATTTACTGGATAGTTAAGTATAATTAAGTATGTATAGAGTACTGATTACAGTACTGTAAGTTTTATTAAGTACTGGTACTGAATTTACTGGATAGTTAAGTATAATTGAGTATGTGTAGAGTACTGATTACAGTACTGTAAGTTTTATTAAGTACTGGTACTGAATTTACTGGATAGGTAAGTATAATTGAGTATGTGTAGAGTACTGATTACAGTACTGTAAGTTTTATTAAGTACTGGTACTGAATTTACTGGATAGTTAAGTATAATTGAGTATGTGTAGAGTACTGATTACAGTACTGTAAGTTTTATTAAGTACTGGTACTGAATTTACTGGATAGTTAAGTATAATTGAGTATGTGTAGAATACTGATTACAGCACTGTAAGTTTTATTAAGTACTGGTACTGAATTTACTGGATAGGTAAGTATAATTGAGTATGTGTAGAGTACTGATTACAGTACTGTAAGTTTTATTAAGTACTGGTACTGAATTTACTGGATAGTTAAGTATTATTGAGTATGTGTAGAGTACTGATTACAGTACTGTAAGTTTTATTAAGTACCGGTACTAAATTCACTGGATAGTTAAGTATTATTGAGTATGTGTAGAGTACTGATTACAGTACTGTAAGTTTTATTAAGTACCGGTACTAAATTCACTGGATAGTTAAGTATTATTGAGTATGTGTAGAGTACTGATTACAGTACTGTAAGTTTTATTAAGTACTGTTACTAAATTCACTGGATAGTTAAGTATTATTGAGTATGTGTAGAGTACTGATTACAGTACTGTAAGTTTTATTAAGTACTGGTACTGAATTTACTGGATAGTTAAGTATAATTGAGTATGTGTAGAGTACTGATTACAGTACTGTAAGTTTTATTAAGTACTGGTACTGAATTTACTGGATAGTTAAGTATTATTGAGTATGTGTAGAGTACTGATTACAGTACTGTAAGTTTTATTAAGTACTGTTACTAAATTCACTGGATAGTTAAGTATTATTGAGTATGTGTAGAGTACTGATTACAGTACTGTAAGTTTTATTAAGTACCGGTACTAAATTCACTGGATAGTTAAGTATTATTGAGTATGTGTAGAGTACTGATTACAGTACTGTAAGTTTTATTAAGTACTGGTACTGAATTTACTGGATAGTTAAGTATAATTGAGTATGTGTAGAGTACTGATTACAGTACTGTAAGTTTTATTAAGTACTGGTACTGAATTCACTGTGTTTCTGTTTAGTTCTGGTGATCATCGAGAAAACGAAGGAGATCCAGAATCTGCAGAGCAGCGTTGTGAATGTGAACGATTTGGATTCAATCAGCAGTGAGTTACTTTTATTTTATTAGCACTATACTCACCATGACAAAAGATACATACTGGAGTTACCAATATCTTTCATAATAACAAAATTCACACTGGTTTAGCCATGGTACCCGGTGATATCACCACAGTTCATACTGGTTCTGAACACGATACATTTAATAATATCAATAGAAGTCTTAATGTTATTGAGATGATACATACTGGTAAGAATTATTGACAATATGTATTGTAATAACAAAATTCATACTGGCTTAGAAATGGTTCCCAGTGATATCACCTCAATTCACACTGGTACTAAATAAGAAACAGTTTTATTGTTATTGGGAAGATACATACTGGTGTTTAATACATACTGGTATAACTACGTGCTGTGAATAAGGTTTAATTAATTGATTTAAATTGATTTTATTTACAGAGCTTCAGAAAGAACTGATCAAACTGATTGATGACCTGGACGATTCCAATCCTGCCAAACTAGGTGAGTTTAAACTGTATTGATCTGACCAGACTGTATTGATCAGAGTGTATTGATTAGACTGAGTTGATATGATCAGAGTGTATTGATCTGATCAGAGTGTATTGATTAGACTGTATTGATCTGATCAGAGTGTATTGATCTGATCGGAGTGTATTGATTAGACTGTATTGATCTGATCAGAGTGTATTGATCTGATCAGAGTGTATTGATCCGATCAGAGTGTATTGATCTGACCAGACTGTATTGATCAGAGTGTATTGATTAGACTGAGTTGATATGATCAGAGTGTATTGATCTGATCAGAGTGTATTGATTAGACTGTATTGATCTGATCAGAGTGTATTGATCTGATCAGAGTGTATTGATTAGACTGTATTGATCTGATCAGAGTGTATTGATTAGACTGTATTGCTCTGATCAGAGTGTATTGATTAGACTGTATTGATCTGATCAGAGTGTATTGATTAGACTGTATTGCTCTGATCAGAGTGTATTGATCTGATCAGAGTGTATTGATTAGACTGTATTGATCTGATCAGAGTGTATTGATTAGACTGTATTGCTCTGATCAGAGTGTATTGATTAGACTGTATTGATCTGATCAGAGTGTATTGATTAGACTGTATTGCTCTGATCAGAGTGTATTGGTCTGATCAGAGTGTATTGATTAGACTGTATTGATCTGATCAGAGTGTATTGATTAGACTGTATTGATCTGATCAGAGTGTATTGATTAGACTGTATTGATCTGATCAGAGTGTATTGATTAGACTGTATTGATCTGATCAGAGTGTATTGATTAGACTGTATTGCTCTGATCAGAGTGTATTGATCTGATCAGAGTGTATTGATTAGACTGTATTGATCTGATCAGAGTGTATTGATCTTTCTCTGCTGGATCAGTGTTGAAGAATATGGTCATGCTGTCGGAAGAGAGCTGGTTAAAGAAGCTGATTAACAAAATGAACCAGCGCTCCCAGCAACAGATCACCGGTATGTATTACTATTGTTACTAAACCATTAACTACTCATTACTTTCTGTTACTGAATAATTAATTACTCAGTATTGCCATTAACTACTAACTACTAATTATTATTATTATTATTATTATTATTATTATGATTATAGATCTGGAGAAGGTGTTGAAGGAGACGGAGGAAACACTGAAATATAAAACAGCCGAGCTGGTGAAGACCGGCAGCTACGCCGACCAGCTGAGTGAGTACACGCCCCCACCACATCAACCAATCAGAACACAGGACCAGATTCAGTGACCACACCCCCAGATTTATTGTTATATTAGTAGTGAGTAGTATAAAACCTTAAAATAACCTTTAATTAGGAATACTGTAGGTAGAATAACCTTTTTATCCAGTATTGATGTAAGTGGTAGCTAGGTGTTGCTACAGAAGTGTTTGTTAAATTATTTTTGTAGGTGGTTGCTAGGGTGTTGCTACATAAGTGGCTATAGTCTTGATATAGGTGGTAGCTAGGGTGTTGCTATGTAAGTGGTTGTTACAGACTTGATATAGGTGGTTGCTAAGGTTTTGCTATGTAAGTGGCTATAGTGGTTGTACAGGTGGTTGCTAGGGTGTTGCTAAGTGTTTGTTGGTTTGCAGTTAAAGACATTGTGGTTCTGAGAGGAGATGTGAAGAAGATAAAGGAGGAACTGAGCCGGTTGCAGGTTTCTTCAGTCTCTCAGGTAGCAGGTAAGGTTCCACACGTTCCGTCACTTTATACAGAACCACAGAACCCGTCCAGCCGGTTCTGGAGCTTCTGGTTCTAATATTTATATTCATCTTCAGAACTGGAGAAGATGCTGACCAAGACCAAACAGGAGCTGGAGAAAGGAAACCGCTCTCTGAACGACAAGGACGCCGAGTTAGCGAAGAACAGTGAGAAAAACGCAATTACTGACTGATTCATACTGTATACTGAATTATTCATACTGAATACCAGATTATTCAAAATACAAACTAAATTTTACTGAACAAATACTGATACTGAACAAATCGTAATGAATTATTTAAAGCATAAACTAAAAAATTCATACTGAAAAATGGTTTCTGACTAGATTATACTGAATACTGCTTAATAAATACTGAAAAATTCATAGCGGTTAATGACTTGTATATGCTAGGTACTGATTAATGTGTAGTATTATACATTTTTTGGTAGTTCTAACTTGTTTATACTGGATACTGAATAATTTGCAGTAGTTATTGACTAGTTCACACTGGATACTGTATAATTTGTGGTAGTTACTCACTAGTTCATACTGGATACTGAATGATAGCTTTATTTAACATTTCCATCTCTTTCAGTGGCCAGAATCACTCAGCTAATAGAGGAACTCAGACAGACTAAACTCAGAGCCCAGGAGAACGACGAGGAGGCAGCTGCTACTATAGCCGGTGAGTTTTCCATCCATCCATCCATCATCCATCATCCATCCAACCATTCATCCAACCATCCATCCATTCATCTAAACTTTTATCCATCCATCCAACCGTTCATCCATCCATCCAAACTTTCCCCATCCATCCATTCATCCATCCATCCATCCAAACTTAAACTTTCCCCATCCATCCATCCAACCATCCAAACATTCACCCATCCATCCATCCATCCATCCAATCATCCATCCATTCATCCAAACTTTCCCCCATTCATCCATCCAAACCTTCACCCATCCATCCAACCATTCATCCAAACTTTTAGCCATCCATCTATCCAACCATCCATCCAACCATTCATCCAAACTTTCCCCATTCATCCATCCAAACTTTCCCCATTCATACATCCATCCAAACTTTCCCCATCCATCCATCCATCCATCCATCCATCCAAACATTCACCCATCCATCCATCCATCCAATCATCCATCCATTCATCCAAACTTTCCCCCATTCATCCATCCAAACCTTCACCCATCCATCCAACCATTCATGCAAACTTTTATCCATCCATCTATCCAACCATCCATCCAACCATCCATCCATCCATCCATCCATCCATGCATCCATCCATCCATGCATCCATCCATCTAACCGTTCATCCATCCATCCATCCATCCATCCATCCATCCAACCGTTCATCCATCCATCCAAACTTTCACCCATCCATCTATCCATCCATCCATCCATCCATCCAACTGTTTATACATCCATCCAAACTTTCACCCATCCATCCATCAATCCATGCATCCATTCAACTGTTCATCCATCCAACCGTTCATCCATTCAACCGTTCATCCATCCAACTGGTCATCCATCCATCCATCCATCCAACCGTTCATCCATCCAAACTTTCACCCATCCATCCATCCATCCAACCATCCATCCATCCATCCATCCATCCATGCATCCATCCATCCATGCATCCATCCATCCAACCGTTCATCCATCCATCCATCCATCCAACTGTTCATCCATCCATCCAAACTTTCACCCATCCATCTATCCATCCATCCATCCATCCATCCAACTGTTTATACATCCATCCAAACTTTCACCCATCCATCCATCAATCCATGCATCCATTCAACTGTTCATCCATCCAACCGTTCATCCATTCAACCGTTCATCCATCCAACTGGTCATCCATCCATCCATCCAACCGTTCATCCATCCAAACTTTCACCCATCCATCTATCCATCCATCCATCCATCCATCCATCCAACTGTTTATACATCCATCCAAACTTTCACCCATCCATCCATCCATCAATCCATCCATCCATCCAACTGTTCATCCATCCAACCGTTCATCCATTCAACTGTTCATCCAGCCAACTGTTCATCCATCCATCCATCCATCCAACTGTTTATACATCCAACCAAACTTTCACCCATCCATCCCTCCCTCCACCCATCCCTCCGTCTCTCTTCCTGTACAGAGTGATGATGATGATGATGATGATGATGATGATGGTGGTGGTGATGATGATGATGACGGTGGTGATGATGATGATGGTGATGAAGGTGGTTTGTGTTGCAGATCTGGAGAAGAGAGTGAGGAAGAGCGAGGAGGAGAAGAACAGAGTGAAACAAGAGAACAGAAGTAAGAGAGAATCAGATCTGTTCTGATTAACCCCTTTACTGACTCCGCCTCCTTTCTATGACCCCACCCCTCTCTCTCTGACCCCACCCCACTCTCTCTGACTCCACCCCTCTCTCTTTCTGACCACACCTCTCTCTCTCTCTCTCTCTCTCTCTCTCAGAGCTGCAGGAGGACCTGAGGGAAGCCAGGAAGTGCACTGAGGTCCACGAGTCCTACTCCGGTCAGATACCCTCTATACACCCACTAGCCCCGCCCACACTGTCCACAACATATTAGTCCCGCCCACTCATTAATCATACAGCAAATTATCCTCACATTCTCATCAAGTCTACAGACTTTTAGCCCCGCCCACTCAGCAGTGTGTGTTTTGTGTGTTACAGAACTACAGGATAAGTATGATAAAGAAGTTTCGAAACTGAGTAATAACTTCGCTCGTCAGGGTGAGTGATTAGCGCAGATTAGCGATATTCTTACGATATTTTATCGTTATTAATTTTGATGAATTAATATATTGATATTTAATGCAGTTTACGTTTCCGATGTTTTCTCAGTTTTAACGATTAAAACTCTGTCGGACGAGGTGAGCCTCCTGAAAAGCAAGCTCAGCGTGGCAACCGGCAACACTGACGGTACGAATATATATATATATATATAGTATATTGATTATTGTATAGTAATAATGATATATAATCATAATTTAACCGGATTATAATGTGCAGCGCTGGAGGCGGAGCTGAAGAAGAAGAGTGGAGATCTGATGAAGGTGATGAAGGAGCTGGAAAAGTCTAAAGTAGACTCATCTGAAAGTAAGGGACCTTTACATCAATAAATAATCAATACACCACTAATAAAACACTAATAATTCACCTATAATATATTTAATAACTCTCTTATAAGCTACCAACAATTAGTTTGTTATCTCCTAATAATTGTCTCAAATCACGGATGATTATCTGTGTCATGATATGTTATGATATGATAGTAATCCACAATAATCTACTAGCATCCCATAATAATCCACTAGTATTCAACAATAATCTACTAGTATCCCACAGTAATCCGCAATAATCTACTAGTATCTCATAATAATCCACTAGTATTCAACAATAATCTACTAGTATCCCATAATAATCCACTAGTAATCCACAATAATCCACTAGTATTCAACAATAATCTACTAGTATCCCACAGTAATCCGCAATAATCTACTAGTATCTCATAATAATCCACTAGTATTCAACAATAATCTACTAGTATCCCATAATAATCCACTAGTAATCCACAATAATCCACTAGTATTCTACAACAATCTACTAGTATCCCACAGTAATCCGCAATAATCTACTAGTATCTCATAATAATCCACTAGTATTCAACAATAATCTACTAGTATCCCATAATAATCCACTAGTAATCCACAATAATCCACTAGTATTCTACAATAATCTACTATTTTCCCATAATAATCCACTAGTATTCCACAGTATCCCACTGGAAGTCCACAATAATCCACTAGTAATCCACAATAATCCACTAATAATCCACAATAATCCACTAGTAATCCACAATAATCCACTAATAATCCACTAGTATTCCACAATAATCTACTATTTTCCCATAATAATCCACTAGTAATCCACAATAATCCACTAATAATCCACTAGTATTCCACAGTAACCCACTGGAAGTCCACAATAATCTACTAGTAGTCCGCAATAATCCACTAATAATCCACTAGTATTCCACAATAATCTACTAATAATCCACTAATAATCCACTAATAATCCACTAGTATTCCACAATAATCTACTAATAATCCACTAATAATCCACTAGTATTCCACAATAATCTACTAATAATCCACTAATAATCCACTAATAATCTACTAGTATTCCACAATAATCTACTAATAATCCGCTGTGCTTTAGTGGTGAAGCTGCTGGAGGCGATGAGGAAGCTCAATAAGCAGCAGGATCAGAGCATTGCGGAGTACCTGGCTGAGATCGATGGTGAGTCTGATCTCTGGCTCCTGATTGGACGCTGCTGATGGTCAGGTGTTTTACTGGTTAAACTCACCTCTGTTTCTCAACACAGCTCTGGGGAAGGAAATGGAAGGACTGACAGCCAAACTGGGAACCAGAGGAGACGAGAAAGCTCAGCTGAGTGAGTTTCACTCGAACACACAATTAATCGCGATTAATCTCATTATTTAATGTAGTTAGTAATGATTAATCACGTTAATTTCTGCAAATAATTGCATTATTTTAAACTTAATCAAAGACATTCTTGTGTAAAAAAATCAATCGCGATTTTTCACATACTCGTGGCTAGTCAGTCACGATTAATTGTATACTTGTACCTGTTTAATCGCAATTAACCACATCCTTGTGTTAGTTTTATTGCAGTATTTTGTGAGATTAATTACAAGTAATTGCCGTGTTTTGTGCAATTAATCACGATTAATCAGTTTATGTAGTTAATCATGATCAGATTTAATCAGTTAATCAGATTTTTTTGCAGTTAATCACGAATAATCGCATTCTTGTAACTAACTCCTCCACGCAGCTATTCAGGTGATGGTTCTGAAGGAGGAAATATCGAAGTTGGAGAAACTGCAGTCGGATCTGAAGCAGGAGGCGGTGAAGAAGACGGAAAGTAAGTTCCTCCATATTCTCTTCTGTTTAGACTTTAATTCGGTTCTAAATCTAGAACCTGCAGAACCTCTGAACTGTATGAACTGATTGAAGGTCTGAAGAACGAGATCGAGGAGACCAAGAAAGAGATTATCTTCCTGAAGAGGAGCGGCTGCAAAACCGAAGAAACCAGTACGTAAACCAGTTTAGCCCCGCCCATTCATTTAGTCTACACCAGTTTAGCCCCGCCCATTTAGCCTACACCAGTTTAACAGTACTTTAGCCTCTCCCACCCACACTGACAGGAAGTGATGTAAGTGTTTGTGTGACTCACAGAGCAGCAGATTGACCGGCTGCAGGTGGAGGTTAAGGCTAAAGAGCGAGAACTGGAGAAGCTGAAGCAGAACTCGGAGGCGGAGCAAGACCGTGAGTAACCAATCAGAAGCCGTTAGCCTGCTAACGCTAAATCGTGATGCAAAATATGATGAAATGTAATATAATGTGTATAAAATGTGGATATGAGCTCTGAACACCTTTTTAAAACCAAACGTCATAAATATTACAATTTAGCGTAAATTTGCAGATTTTAGCTAAAAATCCAAAATCTAAATGAATTCTAAATGAAAGTAGAAAACGGCATGTAATATTTAAAAAATAACAGATTTCTATTGATTGTGAATAGACTTAAATTAGAAACTAAATTCCTCTTAAAAATAAAGGTTCCGAAGGGTTCTATAGGCGATGCCACTGAAGACGCACTTTTGGTTCTATTAAGGTTAATAATTAAGATTAACAATTTCGGTAAATATCTGTAAATTTCGGTAAATAATTATTGTGAAGTGTGCAGATTCTTCACTTCTAGCAAAAGTTGCAACAGTTATTTACCAATGAAAATAATCTTCACCCTCTTTTTTGAACCAAAACTGGTTCTGAACACTTTGTAGAACCTTTATTTGCATGTGAAAGACAATTATGTATCTAGAACCTCTAGAAGAACTCGAAGGACTACTTTTTCCAGACAAAACAGGCTCCACCCACCGGCTTCGTACAATCATAAAAAACTTGGAAAAGTCTTGGAATTTGAAAATAGCATTCATTTCCAGGCCTGGATAAGTTTTGGAAAAATAGAAACACCCAGAAAGTTTTAGAAAAGTCATGAAAATTTGGTCTAGAAATCTTTGTGTTTTAGTTTATCGATGGAGAAAATCTATTTTGAGCTAAAAAATACACCAATCAGCTCAGAGTTAATTCAGTAATTTATCTCTAAACAACAGAGCTTTTAGGATCTGACACATTTTATAATTTAAAAATATTATCTGATATATTTTAGGCCTACTATAATCAATTTTAATTCTAGTTTTATTTTTTTTAATTTTTGGTTTTATCGTCCATGTCTGCACTGATGTTTTAAAAAATCGGGAATTAATGGAAATGTATTGGTTAAAACGTGTATGAATAGTAAATAGTTGGAACATGATTGGTCTATATTGATATGTGTTGACTGTTGTAAATCTGACGGTCTTCAGTTCTAGCAGTGAAGTTCTGACCAATGGTAGAGCTGGTTTTGCTGAACCTGCCCAGATACCACCGAGAGAACCGTCCTCTGATTGGTTAATGTTGATGTTATTGTTGTAATTACGATGTATTTGATGTTTCAGAGTTAGCGGAGAAGCTAGCGCAGATCGCTAAGAAACTGGAGTCCAGTGGAGTCGAACTGAAGAAGAAAGATGCTCAAAATGCAGAACTGAGTGAGTAATGATTCAATGATTCACTTGATTCAATGATTCAGTGATTCAATGATTCATTTAGTTTTTATTTTGTTTATTGGAAGTATTTTATTGTTCGTTTTATATGTGTTAGAGTGGCTAGACTAGAGAAATCTCTGCCGATTGGTGGGGAAATCAGTGGACAAATCACAATGTTGTTGCTGATGAGAGCTTCTGATTGGTTGTTGCAGTTCAGCAGTTGCTTGATTTGGGACAGAAGCTGAAAGACTCTCAAAGTGGTCAAAACACAATAAAAGAAGAAGCAGAAAAACAAATTAACGGTACGTTTACTCCTAAATATACATATAAATACATCTCCACCATAACCATCCATCCAATCATCCATCCATTCATCCAAACTTTCCCCCATTCATCCATCCAAACCTTCACCCATCCATCCAACCATTCATCCAAACTTTTATCCATCCATCTATCCAACCATCCATCCAACCGTTCATCCAAACTTTCCCCATTCATCCATCCATCCAAACTTTCCCCATCCATCCATCCATCCATCCAAACATTCACCCATCCATCCATCCAATCATCAAGTCAAGTCAAGTCAAGTAGTTTTATTGTCAATGCTGCATATGTACAGGACATACATAGAATTGAAATTACGTTACTCTCCTTCCCAATTTTACAGCAAGTACAGATAATGGATAATAAAGAAAAATAAAGAAAAAGGGGAGACACTATGTGTACAATACAGCAGCAGGGACACAGACATACATGAGACAGAACAAGGTGCAGTAGTGGTGGGGGTGAAATAGATATATAAATAGAAATAAAAAGAAATAAATATATAATCTAAATCTAAATGAGTGGGAGACACTATATGTACAATACAACAAAAACACAATAGACATTGTGAGACAGAAGATAATAGTGCAATATTAATGGTGATTAAGATCAAGTGACAATATAAATAGAACCCGTATAACAGTAGTGCATCCATTCATCCAAACTTTCCCCCATTCATCCATCCAAACCTTCACCCATCCATCCAACCATTCATCCAAACTTTTATCCATCCATCTATCCAACCATCCATCCAACCGTTCATCCATCCAACCGTTCATCCATCCAACCATCCATCCATCCATCCATTCATCCAAACTTTCCCCATTCATCCATCCAAACTTTCACCCATCCATCCATCCATCCAACCATCCATCCATCCATTCATCCATGCATCCATCCATCCATGCATCCATCCATCCATCCATCCATCCAACCGTTCATCCATCCATCCATCCAACCGTTAATCCATCCATCCAAACTTTCACCCATCCATCTATCCATCCATCCATCCAACTGTTTATACATCCATCCAAACTTTCACCCATCCATCCATCCATCCATCCATCAATCCATCCATCCATCCAACTGTTCATCCATCCAACCGTTCATCCATTCAACCGTTCATCCATCCAACTGTTCATCCATCCATCCATCCATCCATTCATCCATCCAAACTTTCACCCATCCATTTATCCATCCATCCATCCATCCATCCAACTGTTTATACATCCATCCAAACTTTCACCCATCCATCCATCCATCCATCCATCAATCCATCCATCCATCCAACTGTTCATCCATCCAACCGTTCATCCATTCAACCGTTCATCCAGCCAACTGTTCATCCATCCATCCATCCATCCATCCAACTGTTTATACATCCAACCAAACTTTCACCCATCCATCCCTCCCTCCACCAATCCCTCCGTCTCTCCTCCTGTACAGAGTGATGATGATGATGATGATGATGATGATGATGATGATGGTGGTGGTGATGATGATGATGACGGTGGTGATGATGATGATGGTGATGAAGGTGGTTTGTGTTGCAGATCTGGAGAAGAGAGTGAGGAAGAGCGAGGAGGAGAAGAACAGAGTGAAACAAGAGAACAGAAGTAAGAGAGAATCTGATCTGTTCTGATTAACCCCTTTACTGACTCCGCCTCCTTTCTATGACCCCACCCCTCTCTCTCTGACCCCACCCCTCTCTCTCTGACCCCACCCCTCTCTCTCTGACCCCACCCCTCTCTCTCTGGCCCCACCCCTCTCTCTCTGACCCCACCCCTCTCTCTCTGACTCCACCCCTCTCTCTTTCTGACCACACCTCTCTCTCTCTCTCTCTCTCTCTCTCTCAGAGCTGCAGGAGGACCTGAGGGAAGCCAGGAAGTGCACTGAGGTCCACGAGTCCTACTCCGGTCAGATACCCTCTATACACCCACTAGCCCCGCCCACACTGTCCACAACATATTAGTCCCGCCCACTCATTAATCATACAGCAAATTATCCTCACATTCTCATCAAGTCTACAGACTTTTAGCCCCGCCCACTCAGCAGTGTGTGTTTTGTGTGTTACAGAACTACAGGATAAGTATGATAAAGAAGTTTCGAAACTGAGTAATAACTTCGCTCGTCAGGGTGAGTGATTAGCGCAGATTAGCGATATTCTTACGATATTTTATCGTTATTAATTTTGATGAATTAATATATTGATATTTAATGCAGTTTACGTTTCCGATGTTTTCTCAGTTTTAACGATTAAAACTCTGTCGGACGAGGTGAACCTCCTGAAAAGCAAGCTCAGCGTGGCAACCGGCAACACTGACGGTACGAATATATATATATATATATATAGTATATTGATTATTGTATAGTAATAATGATATATAATCATAATTTAACCGGATTATAATGTGCAGCGCTGGAGGCGGAGCTGAAGAAGAAGAGTGGAGATCTGATGAAGGTGATGAAGGAGCTGGAAAAGTCTAAAGTAGACTCATCTGAAAGTAAGGGACCTTTACATCAATAAATAATCAATACACCACTAATAAAACACTAATAATTCACCTATAATATATTTAATAACTCTCTTATAAGCTACCAACAATTAGTTTGTTATCTCCTAATAATTGTCTCAAATCACGGATGATTATCTGTGTCATGATATGTTATGATATGATAGTAATCCACAATAATCTACTAGCATCCCATAATAATCCACTAGTATTCAACAATAATCTACTAGTATCCCACAGTAATCCGCAATAATCTACTAGTATCTCATAATAATCCACTAGTATTCAACAATAATCTACTAGTATCCCATAATAATCCACTAGTAATCCACAATAATCCACTAGTATTCAACAATAATCTACTAGTATCCCATAATAATCCACTAGTAATCCACAATAATCCACTAGTATTCTACAATAATCTACTATTTTCCCATAATAATCCACTAGTATTCCACAGTAACCCACTGGAAGTCCACAATAATCCACTAGTAATCCACAATAATCCACTAATAATCCACAATAATCCACTAGTAATCCACAGTAATCCACTAATAATCCACTAGTATTCCACAATAATCTACTATTTTCCCATAATAATCCACTAGTATTCCACAGTAACCCACTGGAAGTCCACAATAATCTACTAGTAGTCCACAATAATCCACTAATAATCCACTAGTATTCCACAATAATCTACTAATAATCCGCTGTGCTTTAGTGGTGAAGCTGCTGGAGGCGATGAGGAAGCTCGATAAGCAGCAGGATCAGAGCATTGCGGAGTACCTGGCTGAGATCGATGGTGAGTCTGATCTCTGGCTCCTGATTGGACGCTGCTGATGGTCAGGTGTTTTACTGGTTAAACTCACCTCTGTTTCTCAACACAGCTCTGGGGAAGGAAATGGAAGGACTGACAGCCAAACTGGGAACCAGAGGAGACGAGAAAGCTCAGCTGAGTGAGTTTCACTCGAACACACGATTAATCACGATTAATCTCATTATTAAATGTAGTTAGTAATGATTAATCACGTTAATTTCTGTGAATAATTGCATTATTTTAAACTTAATCAAAGACATTCTTGCGTAAAAAAATCAATCGCGATTTTTCACATACTCGTGGCTAGTCAGTCACGATTAATTGTATACTTGTACCTGTTTAATCGCAATTAACCACATCCTTGTGTTAGTTTTATTGCAGTATTTTGTGAGATTAATTACAAGTAATTGCCGCGTTTTGTGCAATTAATCACGATTAATCAGTTTATGTAGTTAATCATGATCAGATTTAATCAGTTAATCAGATTTTTTTGCAGTTAATCACGAATAATCGCATTCTTGTAACTAACTCCTCCACGCAGCTATTCAGGTGATGGTTCTGAAGGAGGAAATATCGAAGTTGGAGAAACTGCAGTCGGATCTGAAGCAGGAGGCGGTGAAAAAGTCGGAAAGTAAGTTCCTCCATATTCTCTTCTGTTTAGACTTTAATTCGGTTCTAAATCTAGAACCTGCAGAACCTCTGAACTGTATGAACTGATTGAAGGTCTGAAGAACGAGATCGAGGAGACCAAGAAAGAGATTATCTTCCTGAAGAGGAGCGGCTGCAAAACCGAAGAAACCAGTACGTAAACCAGTTTAGCCCCGCCCATTCATTTAGTCTACACCAGTTTAGCCCCGCCCATTTAGCCTACACCAGTTTAACAGTACTTTAGCCTCTCCCACCCACACTGACAGGAAGTGATGTAAGTGTTTGTGTGACTCACAGAGCAGCAGATTGACCGGCTGCAGGTGGAGGTTAAGGCTAAAGAGCGAGAACTGGAGAAGCTGAAGCAGAACTCGGAGGCGGAGCAAGACCGTGAGTAACCAATCAGAAACTAAATTCCTCTTAAAAATAAAGGTTCCGAAGGGTTCTATAGGCGATGCCACTGAAGACGCACTTTTGGTTCTATTAAGGTTAATAATTAAGATTAACAATTTCGGTAAATATCTGTAAATTTCGGTAAATAATTATTGTGAAGTGTGCAGATTCTTCACTTCTAGCAAAAGTTGCAACAGTTATTTACCAATGAAAATAATCTTCACCCTCTTTTTTGAACCAAAACTGGTTCTGAACACTTTGTAGAACCTTTATTTGCATGTGAAAGACAATTATGTATCTAGAACCTCTAGAAGAACTCGAAGGACTACTTTTTCCAGACAAAACAGGCTCCACCCACCGGCTTCGTACAATCATAAAAAACTTGGAAAAGTCTTGGAATTTGAAAATAGCATTCATTTCCAGGCCTGGATAAGTTTTGGAAAAATAGAAACACCCAGAAAGTTTTAGAAAAGTCATGAAAATTTGGTCTAGAAATCTTTGTGTTTTAGTTTATCGATGGAGAAAATCTATTTTGAGCTAAAAAATACACCAATCAGCTCAGAGTTAATTCAGTAATTTATCTCTAAACAACAGAGCTTTTAGGATCTGACACATTTTATAATTTAAAAATATTATCTGATATATTTTAGGCCTACTATAATCAATTTTAATTCTAGTTTTATTTTTTTTAATTTTTGGTTTTATCGTCCATGTCTGCACTGATGTTTTAAAAAATCGGGAATTAATGGAAATGTATTGGTTAAAACGTGTATGAATAGTAAATAGTTGGAACATGATTGGTCTATATTGATATGTGTTGACTGTTGTAAATCTGACGGTCTTCAGTTCTACCAGTGAAGTTCTGACCAATGGTAGAGCTGGTTTTGCTGAACCTGCCCAGATACCACCGAGAGAACCGTCCTCTGATTGGTTAATGTTGATGTTATTGTTGTAATTACGATGTATTTGATGTTTCAGAGTTAGCGGAGAAGCTAGCGCAGATCGCTAAGAAACTGGAGTCCAGTGGAGTCGAACTGAAGAAGAAAGATGCTCAAAATGCAGAACTGAGTGAGTAATGATTCAATGATTCACTTGATTCAATGATTCAGTGATTCAACGATTCATTTAGTTTTTATTTTGTTTATTGGAAGTATTTTATTGTTCGTTTTATATGTGTTAGAGTGGCTAGACTAGAGAAATCTCTGCCGATTGGTGGGGAAATCAGTGGACAAATCACAATGTTGTTGCTGATGAGAGCTTCTGATTGGTTGTTGCAGTTCAGCAGTTGCTTGATTTGGGACAGAAGCTGAAAGACTCTCAAAGTGGTCAAAACACAATAAAAGAAGAAGCAGAAAAACAAATTAACGGTACGTTTACTCCTAAATATACATATAAATACATCTCCACCATAACCATCCATCCAATCATCCATCCATTCATCCAAACTTTCCCCCATTCATCCATCCAAACCTTCACCCATCCATCCAACCATTCATCCAAACTTTTATCCATCCATCTATCCAACCATCCATCCAACTGTTCATCCAAACTTTCCCCATTCATCCATCCAAACTTTCCCCATTCATCCATCCATCCAAACTTTCCCCATCCATCCATCCATCCAAACATTCACCCATCCATCCATCCAATCATCCATCCATTCATCCAAACTTTCCCCCATTCATCCATCCAAACCTTCACCCATCCATCCAACCATTCATCCAAACTTTTATCCATCCATCTATCCAACCATCCATCCAACCGTTCATCCATCCAACCATTCATCCATCCAACCATCCATCCATCCATCCATTCATCCAAACTTTCCCCATTCATCCATCCAAACTTTCACCCATCCATCCATCCATCCATCCAACCATCCATCCATTCATCCATGCATCCATCCATCCATGCATCCATCCATCCATCCATCCATCCAACCGTTAATCCATCCATCCAAACTTTCACCCATCCATCTATCCATCCATCCATCCATCCATCCATCCAACTGTTTATACATCCATCCAAACTTTCACCCATCCATCCATCAATCCATGCATCCATTCAACTGTTCATCCATCCAACCATTCATCCATTCAACCGTTCATCCATCCAACTGTTCATCCATCCATCCATCCAACCATTCATCCATCCAAACTTTCACCCATCCATCTATCCATCAATCCATCCATCCATCCAACTGTTCATCCATCCAACCGTTCATCCATTCAACTGTTCATCCAGCCAACTGTTCATCCATCCATCCATCCATCCATCCATCCATCCATCCATCCAACTGTTTATACATCCAACCAAACTTTCACCCATCCATCCCTCCCTCCACCAATCCCTCCGTCTCTCCTCCTGTACAGAGTGATGATGATGATGATGATGATGATGATGATGATGGTGGTGATGATGATGATGATGACGGTGATGATGATGATGATGGTGATGAAGGTGGTTTGTGTTGCAGATCTGGAGAAGAGAGTGAGGAAGAGCGAGGAGGAGAAGAACAGAGTGAAACAAGAGAACAGAAGTAAGAGAGAATCAGATCTGTTCTGATTAACCCCTTTACTGACTCCGCCTCCTTTCTATGACCCCACCCCTCTCTCTCTGACCCCACCCCTCTCTCTCTGACCCCACCCCTCTCTCTCTGACTCCACCCCTCTCTCTTTCTGACCACACCTCTCTCTCTCTCTCTCTCAGAGCTGCAGGAGGACCTGAGGGAAGCCAGGAAGTGCACTGAGGTCCACGAGTCCTACTCCGGTCAGATACCCTCTATACACCCACTAGCCCCGCCCACACTGTCCACAACATATTAGTCCCGCCCACTCATTAATCATACAGCAAATTATCCTCACATTCTCATCAAGTCTACAGACTTTTAGCCCCGCCCACTCAGCAGTGTGTGTTTTGTGTGTTACAGAACTACAGGATAAGTATGATAAAGAAGTTTCGAAACTGAGTAATAACTTCGCTCGTCAGGGTGAGTGATTAGCGCAGATTAGCGATATTCTTACGATATTTTATCGTTATTAATTTTGATGAATTAATATATTGATATTTAATGCAGTTTACGTTTCCGATGTTTTCTCAGTTTTAACGATTAAAACTCTGTCGGACGAGGTGAGCCTCCTGAAAAGCAAGCTCAGCGTGGCAACCGGCAACACTGACGGTACGAATATATATATATATATATAGTATATTGATTATTGTATAGTAATAATGATATATAATCATAATTTAACCGGATTATAACGTGCAGCGCTGGAGGCGGAGCTGAAGAAGAAGAGTGGAGATCTGATGAAGGTGATGAAGGAGCTGGAAAAGTCTAAAGTAGACTCATCTGAAAGTAAGGGACCTTTACATCAATAAATAATCAATACACCACTAATAAAACACTAATAATTCACCTATAATATATTTAATAACTCTCTTATAAGCTACCAACAATTAGTTTGTTATCTCCTAATAATTGTCTCAAATCACGGATGATTATCTGTGTCATGATATGTTATGATATGATAGTAATCCACAATAATCTACTAGCATCCCATAATAATCCACTAGTATTCAACAATAATCTACTAGTATCCCACAGTAATCCGCAATAATCTACTAGTATCTCATAATAATCCACTAGTATTCAACAATAATCTACTAGTATCCCATAATAATCCACTAGTAATCCACAATAATCCACTAGTATTCAACAATAATCTACTAGTATCCCACAGTAATCCGCAATAATCTACTAGTATCTCATAATAATCCACTAGTATTCAACAATAATCTACTAGTATCCCATAATAATCCACTAGTAATCCACAATAATCCACTAGTATTCTACAACAATCTACTAGTATCCCACAGTAATCCGCAATAATCTACTAGTATCTCATAATAATCCACTAGTATTCAACAATAATCTACTAGTATCCCATAATAATCCACTAGTAATCCACAATAATCCACTAGTATTCTACAATAATCTACTATTTTCCCATAATAATCCACTAGTATTCCACAGTAACCCACTGGAAGTCCACAATAATCCACTAGTAATCCACAATAATCCACTAATAATCCACAATAATCCACTAGTAATCCACAATAATCCACTAATAATCCACTACTATTCCACAATAATCTACTATTTTCCCATAATAATCCACTAGTAATCCACAATAATCCACTAATAATCCACTAGTATTCCACAGTAACCCACTGGAAGTCCACAATAATCTACTAGTAGTCCGCAATAATCCACTAATAATCCACTAGTATTCCACAATAATCTACTAATAATCCACTAATAATCCACTAATAATCCACTAGTATTCCACAATAATCTACTAATAATCCACTAATAATCCACTAATAATCCACTAGTATTCCACAATAATCTACTAATAATCCGCTGTGCTTTAGTGGTGAAGCTGCTGGAGGCGATGAGGAAGCTCAATAAGCAGCAGGATCAGAGCATTGCGGAGTACCTGGCTGAGATCGATGGTGAGTCTGATCTCTGGCTCCTGATTGGACGCTGCTGATGGTCAGGTGTTTTACTGGTTAAACTCACCTCTGTTTCCCAACACAGCTCTGGGGAAGGAAATGGAAGGACTGACAGCCAAACTGGGAACCAGAGGAGACGAGAAAGCTCAGCTGAGTGAGTTTCACTCGAACACACGATTAATCACGATTAATCTCATTATTTAATGTAGTTAGTAATGATTAATCACGTTAATTTCTGCAAATAATTGCATTATTTTAAACTTAATCAAAGACATTCTTGCGTAAAAAAATCAATCGCGATTTTTCACATACTCGTGGCTAGTCAGTCACGATTAATTGTATCCTTGTACCTGTTTAATCGCAATTAACCACATCCTTGTGTTAGTTTTATTGCAGTATTTTGTGAGATTAATTACAAGTAATTGCCGTGTTTTGTGCAATTAATCACGATTAATCAGTTTATGTAGTTAATCATGATCAGATTTAATCAGTTAATCAGATTTTTTTGCAGTTAATCACGAATAATCGCATTCTTGTAACTAACTCCTCCACGCAGCTATTCAGGTGATGGTTCTGAAGGAGGAAATATCGAAGTTGGAGAAACTGCAGTCGGATCTGAAGCAGGAGGCGGTGAAGAAGACGGAAAGTAAGTTCCTCCATATTCTCTCCGGTTTAGACTTTAATTCGGTTCTAAATCTAGAACCTGCAGAACCTCTGAACTGTATGAACTGATTGAAGGTCTGAAGAACGAGATCGAGGAGACCAAGAAAGAGATTATCTTCCTGAAGAGGAGCGGCTGCAAAACCGAAGAAACCAGTACGTAAACCAGTTTAGCCCCGCCCATTCATTTAGTCTACACCAGTTTAGCCCCGCCCATTTAGCCTACACCAGTTTAACAGTACTTTAGCCTCTCCCACCCACACTGACAGGAAGTGATGTAAGTGTTTGTGTGACTCACAGAGCAGCAGATTGACCGGCTGCAGGTGGAGGTTAAGGCTAAAGAGCGAGAACTGGAGAAGCTGAAGCAGAACTCGGAGGCGGAGCAAGACCGTGAGTAACCAATCAGAAGCCGTTAGCCTGCTAACGCTAAATCGTGATGCAAAATATGATGAAATGTAATATAATGTGTATAAAATGTGGATATGAGCTCTGAACACCTTTTTAAAACCAAACGTCATAAATATTACAATTTAGCGTAAATTTGCAGATTTTAGCTAAAAATCCAAAATCTAAATGAATTCTAAATGAAAGTAGAAAACGGCATGTAATATTTAAAAAATAACAGATTTCTATTGATTGTGAATAGACTTAAAT